>NW_011494718.1:3746608-3775956 GCF_000754665.1 Bison bison bison
CTTGAAGAAATCTCTAGTCTTTCCCATTCTGTTGTTTTCCTCTATTTCTTTGCATTGATCACTGAGGAAGGCTTTCTTATCTCTTCTTGCTATTCTTTGGAATTCTGCATTCAGATGCTTATATCTTTTCTATTCTCCTTTGGTTTTCGCTGAAGTGGAGATTAGCTGTTATTAACAAGAACTAACCAAAGTGGCTTAAGTAAATGAAAGGTTTATTGTTTTTCTCATAAAATAAGCACAAAGATATGCATCCCTGGGCTAGTACAGTGGATCTTCCGGGCACTATCATTTCTACTGCTTGACTTCTTAGCTTTATGGTCAGATTATGGCTCAACATGGCTGCTGGAGCCCCAGTCATTGCACCTATACTCCACGTAGGAAGTGTCTGCATGGAGATGAGGCAATGAGGGCATTCCCCAGATATCTATCTCTCCTTGAAGGAACTTTTCTAGAAATTCCACTCAGTGAGTTCTCATTTGCAGAGCTCTGACCAGAGCTTAGTCTCATGTTCATAACAAAATGCAAAGGAGGCAGGGCCTTTAGCTGGAGACTCTATGAGGCAGCTGACTAGTCATCCCTTCCCCTGAGGCCTAAAGGTACATCCACTCCAGACCCCAAGAGCATGAGCTTCTGTTGACACCAATGGGGTAGAATTTTAAATCGGGGCCATTTCCCTCCAAGTGGCATTGATAGTCTAAATCAGAACTCAGAGGCTGGCTGTCCCCCACCCTGCCCTCCCAACAGAGCCCACCCTCAACTGCTGGCTTGAGTCCAGCCTCACCCTGACTTCACCCC
Source organism: Bison bison bison (assembly GCF_000754665.1). Classification (NCBI taxonomy): domain Eukaryota; kingdom Metazoa; phylum Chordata; class Mammalia; order Artiodactyla; family Bovidae; genus Bison; species Bison bison. The sequence continues at coordinate 3,747,404 of NW_011494718.1, forward strand.
TTTGTTTGAAAGTCATTGGTAATATAATGTTCTTTTTCTCAAAGAATAAGAAATGAGGTGTTTGGGTTTTTGTTTTTTTGTTTTTTTTTTTTTAAGTACTTATAGTAGTTTTAACAGTGATCAGCCAAATATTGGGCTTCCCAGTTGGCACAGTGGTAAAGAATCTGCCTGCCAATGCAGGAGCCACAGGAGACACGGTTTAGTGGGTTCAACCCCTGGGTCGGGAAGATCCTCTGGAGGAGGAAATGGCAACTGACTCCAGTATTCTTGCCTGGAGAATTCCAGGGACAGAGGATCCTGGTGGGCTACAGTTCCTGAGATCACAAAAGAGTCAGACATGACTCAGCAACTACACAGCAACAGCAAACCCCCTATAATAAAAATGATGCAATTAAAATATTTTTAACTGATGTGACAAAGGACTAAAAAACTAAAATATGAGAAGACTTCATTCAAATTTACTAGAAAAACGGTTAGAGCTTAACATATAAATGGAGGAAATCTATCAATGGTTCTTACAAAGGGAAATTCAGTGTATGCGCACATGACATTCACATGACATCCTAATAAAAACCGTCGCCTGTTATTGCATCAGGCTCTATGTTGGACCTTTCAGAAACACTGTCTCAGATGCCTACACAGATCCAGCAAGGTGGCTGTTATCCCCATTTTAGAGATGAGTAAAGTGAGTCCAAAGGAGTATGGACCCTGCTCAGGGAGATGGTTTTGAAACTAAGTCTGAGAAAATCATTATCATTTCAGGTAATCATTTATTTATTTAGTATTCATTTCACTTCTTCTCTGTAGGACTAGTCACTGTGCTAGGACTGGGCGTTTAAAGATGGACAAGATGCCTATTTTCCTTAGGGATCTGGAGACTAGGTGAACAGGTAGACGAGTGAGTCATCAGTCAAAGACTGTGATAAATGCTGTGATCAGCGCACACAGAGGAGAGCTGTGGGGACAGCTGTTGGAGACGCCCATTCGTATTCGGGCTGGTTTTCGGTGCTAACATCGAACAGTAGCACCAGGATGTAGTGCCAGCTTTGGGAGGCAACTGTGCCCTTCATAGCAGGAGCTAAACAGATATTCAGTGCGCTCTGATCTCGTGATTCAGTCCTAGGAATTTATCTTATAAAGTCATTCAAAAGAAGAAAAAAGAGCTATGATACTATAGGCTTCTTATAACACGTTAAAAATAACAACAATAGGAAGCTGAGAGGCATTTCAAGACATCCTGAGACAAAAGTGTAGGTGTGCATGAGTGATGGACAAACAAGAGCAGAGGTAAGTATCCAGCAGGGCTGATCAAACTGCTCTGTGACTGAACTGCTCATATCCGGGTCCCCAGCCTCCCCCACTGCTTTGCCTTTGAGTGACAGATGGAGCCTCTCCTGGTCCCAGCATGCGTTTCTGTGACCAGCTTCACTGCAACCCGGTCTGCACACACAGCCAAGATGGTCACCACAAAAGGAACACATGTTCATAGAAGATGATAGATAAACACAATGAAATATCATTCAACTATTAAAAAAAAAAAAAAAACAGGAAGGCTGTGTCAAAATACGAAAAAATATTTCACAGCATAAACAACTTAGATGACCAGGCGGGGAAAGATTTAATGGGATGTGACAGGTCAACACAATGGAACAATATAGTAGCTATTGAAAAAGTAATTATGAAAACCATGTAGGGGACATGGAAAGAATGTTGGATATTGTGATAAGTAAAAATAACTGAATATGGTTTGTGAACAGCCTATATAGAGGTTTTGTTTCTCATTCCTATAATATAACTTTTATCATTATAAAAATGGAATGTATAAAAGTAGAAAGTCATGCAAAATCTTTTTGACTTACAGAAAGTGATTAAAATTCTTCTTTTTCATTAGCATTATCTTAGGGTTTTTTTTTCAGTAAGATGAATGAAGCTTTTGAAAAATAAATTTTAAAATTAAGAGAACTCTTTCATAGCAACAGAGAAAGAAATCTTTCTTTAATGTCTTCAAATATGTCTTGAGAGGGAATTCCCTGGAGGTTCACTGATTAGGACTCAGCTGCCAGGAGCCCAGTTTCAATCCTGGTTGGGGAACTAAGATCTCATAAGCTGCATGGCTGAAAAAGAAAAAGAAGAAGAAGAAGAAAAGGGAAAAAATTAAAAATAAAGTTAAAATATTTATTTTAGTGTCTAGGTTCCGGCTTATAAAGGGTCAAGCTAGTCTGAATGCTGCTCCCAAGTTGTTCACACTATCTCTTTCCATCCTTTCGGTAGATACCCCACAAAGACAACTGCCCGCAGCGCCTCCACTCCTGTACGCTCCCTCCCTCAAGACACTGAGACTGTGTCACCTCCGCTTGCATCAAGCTGACCCTGTGACTTGCTTTTACAAAGGAAGGGGTGGTAATGATACCATGTCTTCTAGGCTGGGACCTTAAGTGCCTTCCTGCGTCCATCTTTGTCCTCAAGGAAGGCGCTGCCACCATGCTAGAGAGAGGCCATGAGGGGAGGGAGGTGCTGGAGCAGAGAGGGGTCAGCCCAGCTAGCCCTGGCTGTTCCAGCCACCCCCACTGAGAGCGAGTGATGCTATCATGCAGCCTCCAGCTCCAGTGGAGCCACGCAGTTAAGACTCAGTGACACAGAAGCAAACCAGCTGTCTATACTGCACACTGCTCAAACTGCAAGACTGTAAACAAATACATGCGTGTGTTTTGGGGTGTTTTGTTACATGGCGATAGCTAACTGAAACAACTCTACCCTTGAACAGGCTGAAGGACTCCAGGGCCAGGGCTGAGTCTCTCCTGGCTTTGCAGCCGTGTCCCCAGAAGCCAGCCTGATGCTTCATAATCCAGTCCAATGGGTGAATTCAGGTGAGAGACAGGAGAGAACCAGAACAGGGATATTCGTAGCTGTATTTGGCCGAGCACTATATAGGTCCTTTCTACGTATCGACTCAGTTACTCTGCATCATGTTACCAGTGGAGAAAAGGCGGCCCAGGGAGTATAACTATAGTAACTCGCCCAAGGTCACCCACAGGAACAGAGCAGCAGACCAGAGCACGTGTACTCAGTTACCTTGTTACACAACCTCCCAGAATAACACAATGATGAAGACTGGGAGGGAGGCGAAGTGCTGACTCCTGACGAGCCCCTTCCCAAGTAAGTACAGAGAGAACCAGGGCAGGATAATGACCAGGTAAGGGCCCCGGATTTGGGGAGCCCCGGGCTGGTCCCTCAATTCTTGATTCCAAGGCAGTTCTGCACACACAGCCCCCAGAGCCAGTCAGCTCCCCCATTCGCAGGCAACCTCCAGACACCCACAAACAGATTTCTAGAACTCAAAGGTTCTCACAGGCTTACTCATGTATATGGACTGTAGGATGAGTTAGACCAACTCCACACTGGTTCCTGTTGTATGTTAATACTATGCCAGGGAGATGGTGAACCTTGAACCCAGGGGTTAGCAAAGTGCAGCCCATGAGCCAAATCCAGCCCACCATGTTTCTGTATGATTTGGAAGGTAAGGAGGTTTTCCATGAATGAATGTTTTTTCAGTTTTCTTCCATCTCTAATGGTTAAAACATCAAAAGAATAATTATATTTTGTGACACATGAAAATCATACAAAAAATTACGTTTTTATGCCCATTAATAAAACTGTGTTGGAATACAACCACAGTCATTCATTGACTCATCTGTATAGCTGTCTTAATGTTACAGCACCAGAGTTACAGAGATTTGTGAGCCACAAACCAAGAAATATTTGCAGGGTGACTTTTATAGAAAATGTCTGCCACCCCCTGGTCTAGGTAATACTTCATATATTGACATGACCTTAGCCTGCTTTCTATACAATTATAAATAACTTAAAATATTATGGTATTGACAAGGTCTATGAGTTGATAGACTAAATACGAAACATCAGCATGTTAGAGGGATGCTTTTCCTAGTACGAGGTTGAAGATCTAAAGACAAGGTTATAGGCTGAGCTGGGACATTGTTACACGACCTTGACCAGATCTCCTAATTTCCCTTAGGTTTAGCATCTCCATCCCCAAATGGTCAGCTTCAGGGCTAGGATTCAGCTTTCTGCTTAGGGGAAGGCAAACCGATTGTTAAAAACAGAAATACTGGGAATTCCCTGGTGGTCCAGTAGTTAGGTACTTTTCCTGCCGAGGGTGCAGGTTCGATCCATCCTTGGCAAGAGAACTAAGATTCCACAAGCCACCCAGCACAGCCAAAAAACAAAACAAACAAAAAACCAGCAGAAATACTTCTGTACCAGTTGGCGAATAAACTGAGCCCCCAGGGGTTCTCCCCTCTCCTGAAGCCCTGGCCGTTCCACCATTTTCCTGACCATCTCCCCTAGATTCAGCAACTAAAGGATTAACATCTGGTGCTTCAGAGCCCTGTTACAGTTGACCGGAGTCTGTGCCTATTGGTTGCTAAGTGTCTTCAATATCATCCCTGTCAAGTGCCCCATGCAGTAGTCTATCCGTAGGATGTGTTCATTTTATTCTCAAGCATATTTTCCGTTCTTGGGCTTAAAATCTGTCTTTTACAATAGCCATAAATTTCTGACCTTTAGTTAGACCTCAATCACCAGGTGAACAATGAAAATGACAAAAAAAAAAAAAAAAGAAACTTCCCAAAGTGAGTTATGGGAAAGAAGGCAAGAGTGTGAATATTCAAGGGCTCTGGTTCAATGGATTTTATGCCACACGGGGCACCAGAGGCTAAGAGGAAAGAGAGGAGTAGCCTGTTGTCTGCTGAACAGGGTTGATTCTGACAAAGGCCACGCCCTAGAACTCTCTCATCCTGTTTCTCCAGATATTTCCAGATTAATCTTCTCGAATGTGCTTGCCTCCACCCTGAGGATTCCAGGGGTGAAAGAGAGAAAAGTGGGCTTCATAGATGCTAGAGGCTGGCCAGCCACCAGGGCCCCACCTGAGCACCATCTCAGCATCACACCTGCCAGGATAAACTGCAGTCAACCCACAGCCTTCCTTCTGCAGTGTGAATCTGCTCAGGGAAATTCACTGACCTCTACCTGCAGTTGACTCTCTCAAGGACTCTACGCCCATTTATCTGCATGCAAATCATTTCTTTGCCTCTGACAGACATCCTAGAAACTCAGTGTTTTCAGAAACTGAAGCGAACCACTCCCATTGCTGTTTTATAAAACTCCTGGGTAGAAGGGGCCAGGAGAAGCCAGGAGGCCAAGGTTCAAATCCTGACACTTTAGCTGACACTTAGATCATTCATCTTTAGAATAGGATTGTGTCTGCCTGAAGCATTACATGACACCAAGCAGGTAAAAGATCCTGCAAACACAGAGCCTTTGTGTTGCTGTCTTTCACATCCTCTCTCCTTAATTGTTCCTTTGGCTCTTTGGAAGCAAGTGAGAGGTGATTAGGTTCTTTACTGGAAGAGGAGAGAGGTAAGGAAGAAGCTACCCATCCCTCACTCCATTCTAAACGGTGGGAACTCTGAACCCTGATCAAGGTCTGATGGAGGACCATGTTGGAGTTAATAGCTCAGGAGAACCACAGTTAATCTTGTTTAATTTATTTTTATTTTTTAATTAGGAAAAAGAGAAGTTTAACTTAAAAGTAGTCAAGGGAATACAGATTAAAACTATACTAAGACACAATCTTTTCCCTTCACTTATTCCTCCTCCAAAGTTCTTTTCTTTATGTAAATCTGAATTTTTAATCTGTATCATTGTCTTTCTCTCTACAGAATTTCTTCAAACATTTCCTGTAAGATAGGTCTACTGGCAACAAATTCTCTCACTTTTGTCTTTATATTTCTCTTTCACTTTTGAAGGATAATTCCAGAGTATAGAATTCTAGGTGGGTGGTTTATTTCTCACAACATTTAAAATGTCTCACTCAACCCTCTTCTTGCTTGCATGGCTCCTGAGAAGTCAGATGTAATTATTATCCTTGTTCTTCTCTAAGTCAGGTGGTTTTTTTCCTCTGGCTACTTTCATTACCTTTGATTTTTGAAATAGTTTGAAAATAATATTCTTAGGTGTAATTTTTTGGTCATTTGTCCTGCTTGATGTTCTCTGAGCTTCTGGGATCTGTGGTTTGATGTCTGACTTTAATTTCAGGAAATTCTCATAATTATTGTTTCGAATGTTTCTTCTATTCCTTTCTCTCTTCCTTCTCCTCTGGTATTTCCATTATCTATTACATTTTCTGTAGTTGTCTCACGGTTCTTGAAGACTTTTTCCACTCTTTGCTGTCTTTGCTTTTCACTTTGGGAGGTCTCTATTGAGATAATCAAGCTCAGGAACTCCTTCCTCAGCTGTGTCCAGCCTACGAAGCTGATGACAGGTATTCTTCATTTCTGTTACAGCATTCTTGATCTCTAGCATTTCTTTTGGTTTTTCCTTGGTGGCTCAGATGGTAAAGAATCCACCTGCAATGCAGGAAACCCAGGTTCAATCCCTGGGTCAGGAAGATCCCCTGGAGAAGGGAATGGCAACCTGCTCTAGTATCCTTGCCCTGAGAACTCCATGGACAGGGAAGCCTGGAGAGCTCATGGGGTCGCAAAGAGTTGGACAGGACTGAGTGATAACACGTCTTAGGATTTTCACCTCTGTTTATATTGCCCATCTGTTCGTGCATGCTGTCTACTTTATTCATTACAGCCCTTAGCATATTAATCAGTTATTTTAAATTCCCAGTTTGGTAGTGCCAACATCACTGTCATGTCTGAGTCTTGTTCTGTGGCTTGCTCTGTCTCTTCCATCTGTGCTTTTTTAGTGTGTTTTGTAATTTTTTCCCTTGATAGCTGGGCATGAGGTACTGGGTAAAAGGAACCATTGTGAATAGGCCTCTAGTGATGTGGTGACGAGGTACGGGGGAAGAGAAGTGTCTGTGGTCCTATAGGTGAGTCTCAGTCATTTTGTGAGCTTATGCCTCAAGGCCATAATACTTCTCAGCGTTGTCCCATTAGGTGGGACAGGATGTGTAGAGATGGCTGGATGTGGGTGTTTCCCTTCCTCCAAGTTGGTTAGGCTCTGATAAAACCCCAGGAGGCTAGGCTCTGGTTAAACAGTTTCTTTTTAGGGCAGGCCCTGCTAAGAAGAGCAGAGTGCTTTGGCATATTTCAAAATGGTTCTTTTCCCCCTCCCTCTGCTGGAAACACAAGGGGATTTTTTTCCCTCTCTGATAATCACTGTCAGAACCTGATAGAGCTCCAGGAGATAAATCTCACAAAAGTATGTCCCTCCACTCCCCTGAATTTTTAACTCTCAGGAGTTGTCCACATGGAGTCTCCAGCAGTTCACCAGTTACAACTGGGGCTTCCCTCCCCCAGCACTGGTCTCTACTCTAGCAAGCTGTGATTCTTTGTATTTGCCTGCCAGTCTCACCAATCTGGAAGGCATCAGGTTGTTCTGTGACCTCACTTCACTTGTGGATCTGAGAATAGTTATTGATTTTTCAGTTCAGGTTTTTATTTGTTGTTAGGACAGAATGGCAATTTCTAAGCTTCCTATGTGCTGGAATGGAAACTGGAAGTTGGATCTTGCTTAAATTTTTAAGTAATTTTTCTTTATTGAGAAAAGTTGGTGTAATTCATCATGCCTTTTGTTTAACCCTGAGTGGACTGCCTATTCTAACTGTAAAAAATGTAAAAATGGAAACTGAGGCAGGGAGAAGTTAAGTGACTTGGGGTCTAACACCCAAAACATGAGGCTCAGGCTGTGGTTTTAAACAGCATCTTCTCCTCTTTCTGGAACATAAGTTTGTTGAACCTAGACCAAATACAGGAGAGGAGTCTGAATAAAGTTTCCCAGGGGATGGTTCAATAAATGCCATTCCTGCCAGATGCCGAGTTAAAAACAAAAAGTGCTCTATGGTCCTATGATGTGACCATCACCCAAATAAAATGTGGAAAAATTCCATTACCCCAGTGAGCTCCCTCCTGCCCTTTTCTAATTAACCCCCCACTCTCAGAGACAATCACTGCTCTGATTTCTATCACACTAGATTAATTTTGCCTGTTCTTGAACTTCATATAAATAGGCTCATACAGTAAGCCCTCACTTACATCCGGCCTTGTTCACACATCTGTGACATTCCTTAAGTAGTGCACATCAGTAGCTGGTTCCTTTTTATTTCTAAGTAGTATTTCATTGTAGAACTGTACCCAATTTGTTTATTCATTCTCTTGTTGATAGAGACCTTGACTCTTGTGAATAAAGCTACTGTGAACATTTCTGGATAAGTCTTCCTTGAGACTTCTTTAAAAAAAAAAATTTTTTTTTATTTTTTCCTGGTAAATACTTAGAATGATAGGATAGGTATATGTCACATTTTATAAGAAACTATCAGACAGTTTTCCAGAGCAGTTTTACAACTACTTTGAAACAGGGTTTGGCGGTTTCTTAGAAACCCCTTGATCACAGTTTTGAGTTTGCATCTTTCAGAAGCAAGGAGGAGAGGGTCAGCCCTTTTCTCACCAGCAGAGATAGAGCATCCCGTTGCTCTGTGATCCCACCAGCATGAGACCATCAGCTCTCTAAGTCTAGCTGTTCTAGAAGGTGTGGGGAGGGACAAGCGTTGTTTTCCTCCCTCTGCCAGCCTCCAGTACTCAGCTTTGCAGTGTTCTCTGTGGCGCTCTCCCCACTTCTCAGTGAAGCACCTGGGGGCTTCCCACCCTTGGTCACTTTTAGGGTCTCCATCTCTAATCTCGGCCCCTTGGAGCATCAGAAGCCTTACTCTGATACGTCACTCATTTGTGCAAAGAACATAAACTTCCCACAGCCCTAGGAACAGCCTGAAATCCTTTACAAATAAGCAAATCAGGACTTGGAAGACCCCAACAGTCTGGCCTCACCTGCCTTTCCAACCGTATTTTTCTCAGTCTCCTCACACACCCTTTTCTTCCTCTGCTGCCTGAATGTCCTTCAGGGGCTTTTAGGGTGGGAAAGATTATCAGCTTGAAGTCACTGTGGTTTATGGGCATAGTTGCTGCCAAGCCTTCCCCCCACCCTCTCTTCTCCTGGCTGGGTGTGAACTGCTGTAAGTTGGCTTCACAACTATCATGAGTTGAACTCGGGGGGCCCTGGGAGCAGCTGGGTGCTTTTGGAGGCGGGGAATTTGCAGCATAACAATTAGTGTCCCTCAACCCTTTGCCCTCACGTCTCCTGCTCCTCCCACTTATCTGCCACATCCATCCTGAGGTAGGAATTAGGAAGTGACACTCCCTGGCTGTATGTGTGAGTGTTATTTTCAGCTCACCACCGCTGTTTTCCAGGCGCCCGCCCTAGCCCCTTCCAACAGTTCCCTGGCCCCGGGTTCTGTCTGGAAGCTTGGACGTTCCAGACAACGGAGGCCCTGGGTGAAGAGCAAGCCATTTGGATGCTGGCAAGAGGGGCAGCGGTGAGGCTGATGTCCCCCGGCCAGCCCTTGGGACCACGGGAATCTGCCTTCTGAAAGCTCCCCTGAGGCCTCTGGAAAGGGGCCTGGCTGTCCCTGCTGTTACTGGATTCAAGCCAGACACAAGCACTGCTTCTCCCCACCCATAGCCGCCAGGCGCTCCGACTCCACAGCAGAACTTGGGGGAGACCCAGCTCCGCCACGTCTCCCGCCAGCAGCTGTCACGGCGCTCTTTCTGAAAACAGCATTAGAAGTGGTCCCCCGACATGTACAGAGCATCTGCTGTGGTCAGGCTCCAAGTAGTCTACTATTCCGGCTGCATGAAGGTGGGAACAGGCCACAGAGAAGTTAATGATTCGGGCGCCAAGACCCAAGACACCAGGTGGTTTAGAAACAGCGTCTTCTTCTTTCTATTGGGTAGGCTCGAGGAACGTAGACAACTCACATAAGGAGTGTATTCCAGAGTGTGTGTGCCTGTTCACACTAGTCTTCCTAGATGCCCAGTGGAGCAAAAGTGTCCTAAGGTGAAATTTGGAAATCACTACACACAAACCTAATTTATATTACAGGCTCTGGGAAATTCTGAAGTCAAGAAAATGGTGTAATGCAGGAACGCTAGTGTACTGGGATGGCAGTAACAAAGCACCGTGAATTGGGCGGCTTAAACAACAGAAATCCACTGTTTCCCAGCCCGGGGGCCAGAATTGAGAAAGCAAGGCTGCTTCCTTCTGAAGGGCCATGAGGGAGGCTCTGTTCCCAGCTGCTCTCCGAGCTTCTGGTGGTTTATTGGTGAGCTTTGGCGTTCCTTGGCTTGTAGACGCATCACACCAGTCTCTGCCTTCATCTTCACGTGATGGTCTGTGTGTGTGTGTGTCCAAATTTCCTTTCATAAGGGCACTAGTTACACCAGGTTAGGGGCCCGCCTTACTCCAGCATGACCTCACCTTAACTACCTCTGCATCATCCCTATTTTCCTACAGGAGTTCATTCTGATGTCCTGAGGGTAAGGACTTCAACACATACCTTTGGGGCAGGGAACACAGTTCAACTCACAGTACCAGGGTTTCCCACGTCTAGTTTGGGCTCCTTGGTTCTGGAAAGAGGTTGATGACAGCTCAGGGAGACCAGAACACACACTTGCAGGTACAAAGACCAGCCCCCACCACCGAAACGTCCCCAAACCCTTGCAGAATCCACCACCTTGGGATACTCACTCTAAACCTCAGGCCACAGGTTTCAACTTGGATGAGAGGAGCCTCTGAGGGCTCAGTGAGGGGCAGCCCACACCCCAGCCCAGAGGAGACACAGAATTATTCAGACTTGCTTGTTCCTCACCCCAGCACGGGCTGTTGGGGTGTCAGCAGGAGGCACTGAGCCACAGCAGCTGCCCTCCAGACTGAGGAAAGATCCATTCTCCCTTGATATTCAGCAGCCCCTGGCAATTCATGAAAGTGAAATTCGCTCAGTCGTGTCTGCCTCTTTGTGACCCCATGGACTAAATGGTCCATGGAATTCTCTAGGCCAGAATACTTCTCCAGTGGATCTTCCCAACCCAGGGATTGAACCCAGGTCTCCTGCATTGCAGGTGGATTCTTTTCCAGCTGCTGCTGCTGCTGCTGCTGCTAAGTCGCTTCAGTCGTGTCTGACTCTGTGCAACCCCATAGACGGCAGCCCATCAGGCTCTGCCGTCCCTGGGATTCTCCAGACAAGGACACTGGAGTGGGTTGCCATTTCCTTCTCCAGTGCGTGAAAAGTGAAAGTGAAGTTGTTCAGTCATGTCCAGCTCTTAGCGACCCTGTGGACTGCCGCCTACTAGGCTCCTCTGTCCGTGGGATTTTCCAGCTGAGCCACCAGGAAAGCCCAAGAATGCTGAAGTGAGTAGCCTATCCCTTCTCTAGAGGATCTTCCGGACCCAGGAATGGAACCAGGTTTTCCTGCATTACAGGTGGATTCTTTACCAACTGAGGTATCAGGGAATCCCATTCATAGCTTCCAGTATTTAAGAAGAACTGAAGTTCTGAGACAGGTGGAAAGTTGTCACTTGTCTGGGGCATGAGTGCGGCACCACTTGGCATGGCTGACTTGGAAATCCCAGAACAGTGAGCAGGCCTAGCTGAGGGCCACCCACCCTCTGCCTCACTCCCTTTGGGGATGTGACCCAGGCTTCTGGGGGAAGAATGGCCCTGTCGGCGCTCTCTCTTCTGATTATCCTCTGATTAACAAAATGGAAATAGTAGGCTTTTTATTAAAACCATACGCCCAGCTGGCCTCAACAAATCACCACAGCTGACATGAGCATCTTATTGACCAGAGGTTCACTCAGAATACCACTATGGGGAAACCGTCCTGAGATATTATCAGCACAAAAAGTCACATTGAAGGGGACTGGAAGGGTGACATTTAAATGAGTCCAGAGGATCAGCTTGGCCAGACAGAAAGGAAGGAACCTCTGGTTTGGAAGATGAAAGTGGAAGAGAGAATAAGTTTGAAATTTAAAAGATCATGAACATCTCAGAGAAAGAGAGTACTCTGAAATACTTGAACAAACAAACGTTTCCTTTGAAACGTAGAAAAAGCAGTTGTAGGACAAATAAAAGCAGGTACTACTGTTAGAGCAGGTGGTTAACAATAAAAGATATAATACAGGCTGATGCTATGTTACAAGTAGGTTTAAAGAGTTTAAATCAACAGACTCCATCATGGAATATACATTTAGACATGGGAGCGGTAGCTGGAATTCAAAATGTTCAATGGGAACTACTCAAAATCTCATGAGCTAGCTTTGAGCCCAAAGCCCAGTAAAAATCCATAATATTTACAAACACAGCTCTATTTTTAAGAGCTCTTTCCCTCTTCTACTTTGACTCCTTTATCTTTCTACCAGGAACTGCATAGCATAGTATAATAGAAAGAGAGTCACAGGCTTAAGGACCAGATGAGATGCTCCTGGTTTTACTTCTCATGGGGGGTTGAACTTAGGTGAATTATTGTATTTCATTGTGTAATTACTGTATTTTCATTCTGTCTAATATCATCAAATTGGATGTTTATGAATCAGTGAGGTAATTTATATAAAAGGCTTGGCACATAGTAGGTGCTCAATTAAACAGGCTGCCATCTAGCCCTGCTCCTCAGGATTCTAGAGTAGAAAGTAGCTTTTCCTGAGGCAGCACAGACAAAGCCCAGATTCTGCCTAGATGGAGAACGTTCCTTTAAACTGGGTCTCATCCCACTTTGGTGCTCCCTGTGTCAAGGGATTTCCTTAGGGCTTCCCCAGTGGCTCAGACAGTAGAGAATCTGCCTGCAATGCAAGAGACCTGGGTTTGAACCCTGAGTCAGGAAGAGCCCCTGGAGGAGGGCATGGCAACCCACTCCACTATGCTTGGCTGGAGAATCCCATGGACAGAGGAGCCTGGCGGGCTACAGTCCATGGGGCCGCAAAGAGTTGGCCATGACTGTGCAACTAACACAGTTAGTTGACTTTAGCTTTACTTTCAGAGCTGGAGGGAGCCCGGCTGGCCATGTGCTCACAACTCCCATCTCACTAGGAGGCCTGAACTATGGCACTATGGCCTGAGGCTATGGTTCTGGGGAGATCAAAGGGGCCAACTAAACCCAAATTTTAAAGAGAAGGGACTTGTAAATACATTAGAAGTATGAATATCTCTTCTCTCAACCTCCCGGGCCATTGAGTGCCAACCTTGTTAAAAGCTGTCTTCTTTGTGTATTCTTTGATTGCAAATTTACAGGCCCAGCTCCATGAGGCAGTGGGACAGGAGGAAGACCAAGCTCTACCTCATGGGATTCCCAGCCTAACAATCAAAGCTACCCCTTCCTGTGTGAAAAGTCTTAGCCTCTTTCTCTTAAACCATTAAAGAATTTCAGAGGCAGGAAGGAGGCTTGGGACAAGGGACTGACCAAGACCTTACTTTATGCATCTGAACACAGGGAAGGATGGTTGCAAGAGGCCTAAAGAGAAAGAAGTCAAAGTGGGGTGAAGCACCAAAGAGGAGGGGGCTGAATTTTCAGGAGTTGGAGAGGCCAGGACAAGGCTGAGAGGGCAGGCGAGGGCCACACCGGGATGGAGGAGCCGGGGCCTGGCTGCACCCCCTTCCCCAGGCTGGAGTCACATGCTGGCTTGGCCAGAAGGGGAAGACTAGCAGGACTTTCTGTGATTCTGCCTGGAGGAGGGCTATTTGCTCCCACCAGGTGTGGAGCCCCCAAAGATGTGGGGTCCCCTAATCCTCTGCTCTCTGGGTAAAGCAGGCATCAGGGAAGTTCTGCTCTGTCCTTTGCCTTCCCCAGGAGACACTCCTCTGAAGGCACTCTCCTTCCCAGACAGTGATTTGAATGACCAAGAGGGCAGCAGAAAAACAAAAGTAGAGCCCCAAGAAGCCACCTGCCCTGCTTCCCGCTCCCCAGCATCCCCCTTCCCAGCAGCCAGTAGAGCTGCCTGCCTCACCCACCTGGCTGAGGTCCCAGTGCAGGGGCATCCCATCTGCTATTTTAAATGCCCCAGTAAATCACGTTTCTCCATCCTAGGAGAGTGCCCCCTGCCCAGCCTTGGAACTGAGTCCCCCAGTAAGATGGGGATGAAAGTATGATGAAAGCTGCCAGGGGATCAGATTGTCCAGTTTGCCTGTGATTGTCTTGCTTTGCACACCAAAAATCCCATGTACCAGGAACCTCCTCAGTCCCTGGTCAGCCTGCAAGTTCCTAGGGGCCAGACTAGCTTTGTGGTTTTTCTAGGGGCTCCCTTAGACCCCCAGGGGTCCCAGCTTCTCACACTGGATTCACCTCTGGGGCCTTGTCCAGAATTCCCTCATCACTGCAGAGAGCTGCTGGGGGACCTGGGGCTCCCAAGAACTACAGAGAACTGCTAGGGGATCTGGGGCTCCCCCACTGCTACAGAGCGTTCCTGGGGGACCCAGGTCTCCCCCAACTGCTACAGAGGCCTCCTCGGGGAACTGGGGCGCCCCTAACCAAGGGTTCCTGGGGGTAGGGGCCACAACTTCCTTGGCAGCTAGTCAGTCCAGGGCATCCTGGCCAGGCAGTTTGAGCAGGGGCTTGAGAAATGGAATATTTCCTGCCGTATCAGTAAACAAGGATGTCACAGTCATCAGTGATTGCAGCCCTCCAGCGTGAGCCTGGGAGCCCTAAAAGAACACAGGAAGGAGATGAATACCTGCTATTTAGCAACCATCAGACTGCAGCCACTCCCTACAGTGAGTCCTGAGGAAAGGAAGCTCAGGATGTCAAAACACAGGATAGTGGCCTGAGATAACTGAGGTGCATAGGAAAGGAACGATCTCAGTGGACCCAGACTCTTACATCTTCCCATGCATAAAAAAGCATTAAATTCCTTTCCTTGGGATGTCCGGTTTTCTTTAGTTAAGAACCGTCTTTTGATGCTCAGACTCCCTGCCCTCTGTTGCAAAACTTCTGTGTAACCTGGCTTCTCCCCTTGCCTCCTCAGAGCAGTTTTCTTGGGGTCACTTGAGATGCTGTCTCCTGAGCTCGAAGTCCTAAAAACTCCCACCAAATAAAACGTAACCCTCAACTTTTAGGTTGTGAATATTTTTGAAGTCAACAGGCTGTTACATATCAGACACACATGCTCTCACATGATCCTCCTGCCCAGACTGCAAAGGGGAAAAAAATGAGAAAAACGAGCCACAAGCAAGTGGTGGATCTGGATGAAAACCCAAGTCTGGCAAACTCTGAGAGAGCCCGTTCTCTGAAAAACAAGAAATAAAAAGAGGTTATGTAAAGAGGTTATGTGGGTTTTGGAGTGGTGGTGTGGCAAGCCATTGGACAGTTGCAGAGTCAGGCCTGAGAAATGGGGAGCGAGACCTCCTGGGGACTTCTTTCAAAGTGCTCCCTTCCCCACTTAGAGAATCAGAACGGGTCAGGGGTGGCATGTACATTGTTGAAAAGCTCTCCTGGCATTCTGACACGTCCCCACCTCCATCGCCCTGGACCCCTGAGGAAGGCCTGGCTCTTCAGTGGGAAAGGGTCACTGGAGCTTTTGTGAATACATTTGAACTTGGAGATCTAGAAGTCCCAGGAACATTCCTCCAACTCCCGTAGAGTCATGACCCCTCACTTCACATACCTCCTTGGTAGGCGGGGTCACACTGGGAAGGTGGCCTATTTTAGGGACAGTTGTCTGTAAACTTTTCAGGAACAGGATGCTGTGCAGTCTGGCTTTTCTTTGAGCACAGCTGGAAGGGGTCATTCTTGAAAGCAGACCAAGTCCAAGGCCTGTGAGGAATCCCCACGAGCCCTTGAAAGTCAGAGTAAAAGCCTTAGTGTCCCCAACCAAGTACTGTTCTTCTCATTCTCTTTGTGAATGGATCAATGCTTGGCTGACACAGAAATGTTTACAGGATCTTAGAAGGTATGTGGGCTTCACAGGTGGAGCTAGTGATAAAGAACCCACCTGCCAATGCAGGAGACAAAAGAGATGTGGGTTCGATCCCTGGGTTGGGAAGATCCCCTGGAGGAGGGCATAGCAACCCACTCTAGTATTCTTGCCTGGAGCATCCCATGGACAGAGGGGCCTGGTGGGCTACAGTCCATGGGGCCGCACAGAGTCAGACACGATGAAGGACTCAGCATGTGGGCATGCACAGGCTGAGGGCATTGCTAGGTGGTTCAGGACCTCAGGTCAAAGGTGCCCAAGGCTGTGCCTTTAATCTCTATGAGGTGCAAAATAAACACATGTCTAGTCCTTTCTAGAAATCCAGGGAAGTATTTCTGTAACATTGTTTCATTTTTTTTAGTCATATAATGGAGAAATCCCTAGTTTTTTCTATAATTCCAAGGAAATGGTTCCTTGGACTAGGAGGAGCGGGAGGCGGGCGGGGAGGAGGTGGGGGCTCCTGCCGGTTTGCAGGTGTCTTAGAACATTGCCCCCCACCCCACCCTGCACCAGACGGACGGTCATCAGCCACTAGTTCCCACCGGTCCCTGCAGTCCTTTTGGCCTCTCACCCCCAGGTTGTTAACTTGCTTTTACTGAACACCAAGCACCTGCCGGGGCCCTTCTCACGCAAATGCGTCCCCAAGGTCTGTCCCTGCCAGTCTCCTAGTTAATTTGCTACTTAATTCCTCAGGCTGATCACAGTGCCTGTCACATGGTGGCACCCAATCATACTGTTTTATTATTATCCTGAGCATTCTTTCACTGAACTTTCATCATAACCCCGAGCTGGGCATCTCTCCACTTAACAGGTGAGGCTCCCATAGGTTCCTTGACTCCCCCAGGGTCACACAACCAGAAAGTGACCTTGCAGATTGTCACCCTGCCCCCTCTCTAAGCTCTTGCTCCTTCCCCAGGACTTGTCTTCACAGCTGAGCAAATTTCCTCACGTAATAAGCACATCTTGGGTGCCCATCGAGCTAAGTGCCAGGGGCACAAATAAGTTCAAGACACCAACAGGGCACCCAGGTGATCTCTGAGGGACAAAGAGCCAGGAGGTGTGCTCCGTGCTGGGTGGGGCAATACAAAAGGGGGCGGAGTCACCTCTGCTTCAGGGCTAGGTCAGCTCAGGTTTCCCAGAGCCAGTGACTCTTGAACCAAATCCCAAATGGTGACGAAGATCTGCGAGCAGCTGGGAGGAGCAGGGAGGGCGGCCAGGTTGGCCGGCAGCCCGAGTTAGTGGGGCGGGGCGTAGGTAAAGACGGTAACTTCGCGCCCCACCCCCAGCCTCTTTGCCCCCGCCCCCGTCCCAGTGATTATTTTTCCCTGGCACCCGTCTCTCCCTTCCCAGATTCAGGAAGCGGACTTGCGGAAGTCTCAGAGTGGCTTGACTGCACGGGTGGGGCAGAGGGCAGAGTTTACTGAGGAATCTAGCAGGATCAAATCTGAGGCTCTGCACTCAGTCCAGGCAGACTGGGAGTCCTGGGCACCCCTGGCTCACTTCTCACCCCTCTGAGGTCACCTGTGGTTCGTGTGAGCCTGTAGACAGTTGTTGACATGTATCACTGAGACCCAGGGCCCGAACAGCACCCACCACTGACCTCCACACAGTAAGTGGGAGGGTGAGTGGGCGGCCAGCGGAAGGGGCCGTGGGAAGAGGCTTAACTCCCTGCCTCCGTTCAGCTCTCAGAGAACAGGTTCATCTGTGGGTACCATCAGCACCACTGAATGCTCCACCGGAAGAAGAAAGGCTCAGGCAGGATTGAAGAGGCAAAGAACTGTGGGTCAGCCTCCACGCTGGAAGGTCCAGCTGAGAAGTCAGAATTCTGCCACTGGTGGGTCAGGCAAATTCCCCAGATTCCTGGCTTGGCAGGAGAACTTAACCTGCCCTCCTGTCCCTTCCCACTTTCCCCACAAAACAGCGAAGCTCCATGCCCTGCTGCTGAGCAGGGGCTCCAGTCTTTGTAGGCAGACCCATCTGATCTGGAATGTTCCTCCAGTAGCAGGTCCAAGGTTCAAAGAGACTGAAGGTGGTGTAGTTTGGAGCTTTCAACTTTGCCTTCATTTCAACCCACCCCCAAGCTGCCTCGGGTCCTGGCTCTCCTGGGTCCTCGTGAAGTTACCCGCCTCAAGAGTGTGAATAATTGTGTGTCACGGGAGCAGTGATATACGAGTCTGTTCGACTGGCTTGCTTTCTTGCACTAATGTATGTCATTCACAGTCCCTAAGCCTGTCGTGTTATGAATGAGCATGCATCAGAAGAGAGAGGACGTTTCCAGAGAGTTCTCTTCTTTCCCCTAAAGTAAAAGCACGGTCTTTTCATCTGTGCATCATGCCTGTCGGGCTGAGATGGGAGAACCTCAGCATGGGTTGAAGTTTGCCATCCTATACCCACTAGAGCCCAAAGAGCCCAGGGCCGGTCCTCGAACCCCGGGCACTATTCCCCATTTACTAAGTGACACGTGAACCTGTACATTTAAAAAAAAAAAAAGATAGATAAGGGACGTTTCTGGTGGTTCAGTGGTTAAGACTTCATCTTCCAATGCAGGGGATGCTGGTTAGATCCCTGGTCAGGGAGCCTCATGGCCAAAAAGCCAAAACAAAAGACAAAAGCAAGATTGTAACAGATTCAGGAAGGACTTTAAAATGGTCCACATCAAAAAAATCTTTTAAAAAATTGTTTAAAAATGGGAGAGATCGTATGAGTCATTGCACTTTGAGAGAGGGAAAGGGGGAGAGAACCTGTTCACCGCTTCCTCCCTACTCTGGTTCTCAAGGGCCAAACTGGTCCTCTCTGCAAAGCAGGATTTTCTTGGTGCTGCCTGCACCCAGGGCCCCTTGGGGCTGGTCCTGGGAGCACCCAGCAAACCCGATCTGCTGGCCCTGTTTGCAGCAGAGCCGTGCCAAGGGGGACTTACTGGTGGAGTTGGGGTGTGACGAGAGGGCTGGGAGCCTCCCCAGCCAGCGTGTGTGGCAGCTGAGGGCGCTGGGCCCCAGGGCCCGTGAAGCTTCTGCCAGTCTCTGTTTCAGAGCCTCCTGCCCCGCTCCCTCCGCAGGTGTCTAGGTCTGCCCTGCCCTCGAGGTCTCTGACTGCAGGAGCCCAGAGGCCTGGTGCTGTCACTTCCAGGGAGTCACCTGCCTTCCTCCCACCTGCGCTCTGACAAAGGCCCAGAGGCCACAGAACCACTTTGACTTGTAAGGATGTGTTGGTTTCCAGGCTGGGTTGCTCTTGCTTCTGTTCTGTGTCCTCTAGGGCTTTGGCCATTGTTAGATGAAGAATGTTAACAAAGATCACCGCTCATGGAGGCCGCAATCACTGAAAATGGACTCCAGGAAGAACTGGAGGACGCTGTGCTGATTGCTGTGTGTTCCCCGCTGTGGATAGGAGACATGAGGCGAGCTAGGCCGACCATGCGGTAGAGGAGAGTGGGATCCATGCCTTGTCTGTATCACATAGGGGCTTCTTGGCTGGACTGGAGCTGCCCATGTCTGCTGATTCTCAGCCCCCCAGCAGCTCATCCTACCGTACTTTCGGCATGGCAGCGTTGTTGCTCAGTCATTCAGTTGTGTCTGACTCTTTGCAATCCCATGGACTGCAGCACGCCAGGCCTCCCTGTCCTTCACCATCTCCGAGTTTGTTCAAACTCATGTTCACTGAGTCAGTGATGCCATCTAACCATCTCATCCTCTGTTGTCCCCTTCTCCTCCTGCCCCCAATCCCTCCCAGCATCAGAGTCTTTTCCAATGAGTCAACTCTTCACATGAGGTGGCCAAAGTACTGGAGTTTCAGCTATTTAGCATCATTCCTTCCAAAGAAATCCCAGGGCTGATCTCCTTCAGAATGGACTGGTTGGATCTCCTTGCAGTCCAAGGGACTCTCAAGAGTCTTCTCCAACACCACAGTTCAAAAGCATCAATTCTTTGGCCCTCAGTCTTCTTTATGGTCCAACTCTCACATCCATACATGACTACTGGAAAAACCATAGCTTTGATTGACTACCAGGACCTTTGTTGGCAAAGTAATGTCTCTGCTTTTTAATATGCTAAGATTGTGATAGCTTTTCTTCCGAGGAGCAAACGCCTTTTAATTCCATTTAATTGAAATTAAAATTAAAATTTAATTTCATTTTAACTTCAATTGCATGGCAGTGACCAGCATCTAAATGCCTTCATATTTCCATGACTATTTCCTATCTCCAACATAAGCTCCACCAGTAGGTGAGTTCCTTGGGATGTGGTTTCTCTTGTCCTTCCTACACCCCGTGCCTGACCAGTGACACATAGTAGGACATCAGTAAATAGCTATTGACCTGCTGGTGGGCTCCTGGTCCAGCGCCCTTTCTACACTGATGATCTGCTCTCTGACCCACCTATGAACCGGGGATTTAGGAAGAAACCTTACGGCCTTGCCTGGTGGTCCAGCAACCGCTGGAAGACTCCCAGCTTCCACTGCAGGAAGCACGGGTTTGATTCCCGGGGAACTAACATCTGGCATGCTGCATGGGATAAATAAAATTTTTAAAAAAGAAGAAACTGTAAAGCTGGGGCCCACTCAGGTGAATAAAACAATTCGTCCCCCCAAAAAAGGCTTGTCCTCCTTTATTCAGTGCACAGAACTGGTCCCAAACTGGACACCTGAGAACAGCTGTGAGTCACTCTTCACTCCTGCTTTGGCACCGGAGAGATGGCCTCACCCTCTGCTGGGCAGGACGGGCTGCTGGTGACTCCCCTGCCATGGAGATTGGCACCGGCTTCAGGCTCTCCTGGATGGGCATGAGGCTGTGCTGGGCAAGTACGTGGCGCGGCCCTGGGTGTGCAGCGTGCGCGCAGGTTCAGGGAGGAGGCCAGGGAGACAGATGGGTTCCCAAGAGCGCCGTCAGCAGCACTGGCCTGCAGTGGGGGGTCACCTACCATCTTGTACTGTACACATCTGTAGAGCACAAGCATTGAAATAAAGAGCTATTATCAATAATTAAGCCTAAATAAATTCTTCCGGAAGATCCCAAGTAGCTGTGCTCTCCCCACCTCCGTTTTCCTATCCTACCTGGGCTGCAGGCAGACGCAGGAACTCAGAGACCTGGCCTGTGCCATAGCAAAGAGTCGAATTCAGACACACAGGGGAAGGTCAAGGCTTCAAACGTGGAAACCCCTGGGGACTGAGGTCAGAGGTTTCATTGACCAACAGGCCAAATAGCTGGCCGGTTCCATGGACACAAATGGCCTCAACCCCAAGCAACCACGTCTCTTTCTCTATCTGCTTCCCAGGCCTCCACTCCCTGGATTTAGCATCTTAACGACCCAGCGCTCTCCTAGTGCAAACCATGCACAATGCGATGGGGCGGCTCGCCAGACCAGTGGATCCCACCGAAACCCCCGGGGAGTGCTCTCGGGGATTTGTGCTGACGCTTTTATGCCCGCCTACAGCCCAGCGGGGGTCAGAGCAATAAGACAGGAAGGAGTGGGTAGGAGGGGAGTGGGGCAGCTGCCATCCCAGGCTGAACTTTTTGTAAAAAAAACTTTTAAAAACCAACTGAATTTTTTTTTTAATTGTAAAAATAAGCCCCCAGATAATGTTGACGTTTCCCTGAGTGGGGACCCGCAAGTCTATGTCACTCTCACCAGGCTGGGCATGTTCCCAGGTTCTGTTTCCACAGGAGAGAGAGGAAGCTTGGTGCCCTCAGCCGGGGCTGAAGGTGTGCGGGGCACAGCAGGGCCACGAGGGTCAGCAGCAGATCAAAGGCAGCAGAGCCCAGTTTGGAGCAATGTCTCTAAGCACAGGGAGCCCGGGAGCTGGCTCTCGCCGGCGTTTTCCTGGTGGCCAGCGCTGTGCCCAGGACGGGTCTCACAGGCCTCGAGTGGCTGGCAGGGCAGCGGCTGCTCCGGGAAGCCTGGCCAGCCCAGGGGACGACAGCAGAGGCTGCACGAGTCACACCTGGTCACGGCGAGCGGCCCAGGGTCACACCTGGTCACGGCGAGCGGCCTGGGGTCACAGGACAGAGGAAAGAGTCAGTGGAAGCAGCCGACGGACAGAGTGCCGGGGTGGGGCGAGGGGAGGAGGATGGGAGGCCCTGATCCCGTCCCGGAGGGCAGTCCCGCCTGCAAGTCCAGCGTGGTGCCCGGGTGGAGAGGGTTCTCCTCAGCACCGGGACGAGGTGAGCGCAGTGATCATGGCTTCTCCCTTGGTCATGAGGCTCCTCAGCCTGGCCCAGCAGGAGGGTCCCACTCCCTCCCAAGGCCACTTCAGAGGCTTCAGTTTCAGGAGAGGGAAGAGAAAGTCCCCCTCATGGGGTGAGAGTGCATGTGGAGGGAAGAGGCCCCCTGTCCTGAGAGGCGGACAGCCAGCCTGGGGCCTACATGGCCCCCTGGGGTCAAGGTTGGGGTAGAGGTCCTGCTTCCTCCGAGCAAGAGGACAGTTTGCCGGGGGCCTTTCTCGCTTCTGGAAAACAGCTTTGCTGATGGTTGTTTGGGTCACAAAGCTGGGGAGGTATCTCTGACTCAGAGGGGCTCCCTTTCTTTTGACCCCAGTGAGACCCTGCCCAGTGGCTCCCCAGATGCCTCAGTTCTCCTCTGGACACCCAGCAATGACTTTACACACTTTTACACAAATGTGTGATCTTCTAAAGGGCACGCTTCTTCCTGCCATGCCCAGCTTACAATTCTTCCATAAATCATGGCCCTCAGGATACCGCCTGAGTGGCCCCTCTGAACGGCACCCCACTTTTACCCTTCCCTATCACCCCCACATCCCCTGCCCCTGCAGCCTGGGCCCCACTGCTCCCCAGACCCAGAACCCTGCCTCTGCCTTGGACCTCAGGCTCTGGGAACAGGTCCACCCCAGCCCTGACCACACATGTGGTTCTGACCCAGTGCCTGGCTCAGACACACTCCATCCACCACCTCTTGACAAAATTCCGCCCAAAGCCATGGCCCCCTCCATGCTGTCAGAGGTGACTGACTACACACTCTCCCTGCCTCTAACCTCCTGGGCAATGAGTCACTCTATTTTTTAAAAAAACTCACGTCTATGCATCATAATGGTTAGTCTCCTGGGGACATTGACCCTGCCGGGTCATAGCACAGGGTTGAGCCCACAGTGAAGGTCCATGAAAGGGGGCGGAGGCCGGGGGCAAGAGAGAGGAAGGGAGCAGGCTGGATGCTAACCTGAGGTCAGAGCTGTGCTAAGGCAGAAGTACCTGCAATCAGAGTGGGGTCTAGGCCGAGGCAAGGGGACCCCAGTCTCAGGGGGCACGTGGGTAGGCAGCACCTGAGGGTGGGCCTGCTTGACTTCTGCCCCCCAGGAGCCCCTCTTCCCTCCCCCTGGGCCCGGGCCCGCCCAGGCTTCACTCATTCCTCACATCCAGAGTTCACCGCTGACACAGACCAGCGTCTGCTTGCCGCAGTCTGCTGGACAAGCTCAGCCTTAGGTGTGGGACCCAATCTGACGGCAGGGGCAAAGAGCCCTGCCCTTGCAGAACCTGCAGTCTAGGAGGTGAGGAGACAATCAAATGTCAGTCAAATCACCTTTAATTACAGCTCACCGTTATGGGCTTCCTTGGTGGCTCAGACAGTAAACAATCTGTAGTGTGGGAGACCAGGGTTCGATCCCCGGCTAGGGAAGATCCCCTGGAGAAGGGAATGGCAACCCACTCCAGCATTTTTGCCTGGAGAATCCCCATGGACAGAGGAGCCTGGAGGGCTACAGTCCATGGGGTCGCAAAGAGTTGGATACGGCTGAGTGACTAACACACACACGTGCGCGTGCGCACACACACACACACACGTGAGTTATAAAGGAAGGGGACACTGGCCTCAAAATTGGAGCCAATCAGTGCCCTCCCCAGAGAAGGGAATCCAGCACCAGCGCCCGACAACTCAGCCCCAGGCCGCCCGGGCTCACAGGCCCTGATCCGGGCCCAGCTTCGCCAGCCCTAGGCAGCTGCCCCCATCCCGTCCAGAGCAATCTGCCAGGACCAACGACTGGCTGCACACGGACTGTGCGGGGCAGTCCCAAGGAGCTCTGCGGTCCTTAAGGGGGTGTGTGTGGAAATGCCAGCCACAGTGCCGGGGCTGGTGACAGTGAGGGAGTGCATAGGGGTCCATCAGCAGGGGACGGACAGGAACGACGTGGTGGCCACAGACTCAGGACTTGAGTGCATCAGTAAGAACGAATAAGCTAGAAACACAAAAGGATCATAGAACAGTGGAGAGTGAAGAAACAGGACAAGATTCATAGCATGCCGTCTCCCATGTAAATTAAAAATACACACGCAAAGCAATGGGATATGTTTATATATAGACATATAGACACACAGGGACTTCCCCAATGGCTCAGCAGGTAAAGCATCCGCCCGCCATGCAGGAGGCATAGGAGATGCTGGTTCGATCCCTGGTTCAGTAAGAGCCCCTGGAGAAGGAAATGACAACCCATTCCAGTGTTTTGCCTGAAAAATCCCATGGACAGAGGAGCTTGGTGGGCTACAGTCCAAAGGGTGGCAAAGAGTCAGACACGACTGAGCGACTGAGCACACACAGACACACAAATCTAAGAACAGACATCAAATATCTTACGGTGGGCTCCCGAGGGGAGGAGGGTGGGAGTGGAGATTACAGGTGGGGAGATAAAGCGGTGTCCACCACGAAGGGGCTTTGCACAGATCGGTGAGAGCTGTGCTCCAAGACCTAGTCTGGGCAGCTTTACCCCGTGCTCCCGTGACCCAACACAGCGTGTGACAGTTCAAAGCCAACCACTGGCTAGTGAGAACCCTGGGCTTGCTTCAGCTGGGCACGATGGCTGCATTCCATTTTTTTTTTCAGGGGCTATAGGAATTATTCCAATCCAATTCCCCACCATGAGGGTTGAGGAACCCAGGGTCCAGAGAGGGCATATGAGTCGGCCAGCTGCAAACATTCTGGAGGGCCAAAGGATGAGCTGATGCACGGCTGACCCCGTGTTCTACTCTCTCCATTTCCATTTTCTGACCGCCCAGCCCAGCCTCCTGAGAGTGTTTGTTTAAAGGGCTGGGCTGTGCTTGTCTGAGCACAGGAGCACCCAGGCTGAGGTAATGCACTGGCATTAACTGGCCCTTCCTGTGTGGAGTTCAAGGTGAGAAACTCCTAGGGAACTGGGAGGCTCAGGGACTCCTTTATCTCTGTTGTTTAGTGCCTTTCCTCCTTTCAGGACAACTGCCTCAGAGCTCAGATGAGCTCATCGACTCACCTGGGCAGGTGAGCGCAGAACTTGGACAGGGCTTTAATGGGAGTGAGTCCTGCTGGAGGAAATGGTGTCATTGTGGTGCCGAGGAGGGGAGGAGCCAGCCCTTAAAGGCTCCATTTTTCCCACAGCTTGGTCAGCATGCGCCCTGCCCACAGCACATCCAGAAGCTCCGCACAGGGTGGGTTTGGTGTGTTGATGCCAACAGATTTGCTGGAACCCACAGACCCATAAGACTGCTGACAAGAAAATTGGACGGGGTATTAACGTAGGCAGTTGGTGGAGATTTATGGCTAACTTTCCTGGGAGAAGGAGATGAACAATGAATCCTGGGGCACCTCTCTTAGGAGCAGCCCTCGAGACAGGCTTAGATCATCAACGCCCCCCAATCCTACACGGCCCGGCTTTTCACAATTAAAGCACAATATGCTTACACAGGGAAAAGAGTGTATATCATAAGAATGAATGTTTGAAAACAAAGAAAAACACACACAAAAAAAAAGAAGAAGAAAAAGAATGAATGTTCACAAATTCTACCCCCTCATATAATCATCCCAGAATAGTCCCAGACCGCAGAAGTCCATTGCCCACTCTCCAGGGCGGTCGCTACTATGCTGACTTCTACTGACACAGATGAGTGTGTGTCTCTCATTTTAACTCTGTCAGCATCAAGGTCAGGGTGTCAGCAGAAAAAAAAACCTGGGCTAGTTGACCGAAGTCCCTTTAAAATAGTAATGCATTTGCCCCCACTGTTCTCTAGTGAGATAGGCAGGTGACAGGCAACGTCCCCATCCCTTGGAGTGCTGAGGAGCCAAGATATCTAAGGGATTGCTTCATCTTAGAGCCCTATGGGGAGTCAGCAGAAACCTGCCGCTCAACCAGTCCACCAGTGGGTGGATTCCCGGCTTGCCCTGCACCTTCTGACATCCTGGGGCATTATGCAGTGGGTAGTAGCTCTTTGCTGAGCCACTTGGGCTCTGCTGGGAATGCACAGGTTTGGCATGTGATGTAGGCACCTGGATGAGTTGTCAGCACTTTCCTCTAAGAGGCTTCAATAGTGACAAACCTCAAGCTTTCCTTAAACTGTGGAAAACAATCAAACATTGTGGCCACGTGTGAGAAACGGTCTGGTATGCTCAAATCACTCAGAATTTCTCTTTTACAAATTCCTTCAGAGCAAGATTCTTGTTGTTCAGTCGCTAAGTCGCGTCTGACTCTGCAGCCCCATGGACTGCAGCACACCAGATTTCCCTGTCCTTCACTATCTCCCAGAGTTTGCTCAAACTCATGTCCATTGAGTCGATGATGCCATCCAACCATCTGGTCCTCTGTTGTCCCCTTCTCCTCCTGCCTGCAATCTTTCCCAGCATCAGGGTCTTTTCTAATGAGTCAGTTCTTCAGGTGGCCAAAGTATTGGAGCTTCAGCTTCATCATCAGTCCTTCCAATGAATATTCAGAGTTGATTTCCTTTAAGATTGACTGGTTTGATCTCCTTGCAGTCCAAGGAATTCTCAAGAGTCTTCTCCAACACCAACCACAGTTCAAAAACTACGGTTCTTCAGTGCTCAGCCTTCTTTATGGTCCAGCCCTCACATCTGCACATGACTACCAGAAAAACCATGGCCTTGACTAGATGGCGGCTTCCCTGGTGGCTCAGCTGGTAAAGAATCTGCCTGCAATGAGGGAGACCTGGGTTCGAACCCTGGGTAGGGAAGATTCCCTGGAGAAGGGAAAGGCTATCCACTCCAGTATTCTGACCTGGAGAATTCCATGGATTGTATAGTTCATAGGGTCTCAAAGAGTCAGACATGAGTGAGAGGCTTTCACTTTCATTTGGAGAAGGCAATGGCACCCCACTCCAGTACTATTGCCTGGAAATTCCCATGGACAGAGGAGCCTGGTAGGCTACAGTCCATGGGGTTGCAAAGAGTCAGACACGACTGAGTGACTTCACTTTCACTTTGACTAGATGGACCTTTATCGGCAAAGTGGAGCCAGATGGTCAGTCTTTTTTCTTTTATGTTGAGGTTGTATCATGTTTGCAATGAAAGACAACCATAATCCTGTTGGACCACCCATCATTTTTCTCACATGGGGGCTCATCAGAAACTAGAGCCCCAGTCAGCTGTCACTAAGCAAATGGGAAATTCATGAAACAAACTTCCCTAGTCATTCCAGTCACCATTTATTGAATACCTTCTATGCACCAGAATATATCTCCCATTTTAATAGCAACCCCCAAAAGTGGGCCTGATTTATACCATTTTACGGATGAAAAACTGAGACTTAATGGTAAGTGATTTCCCCACAGTAATCCAGTTAGCAGAGCTGAGATCTGAGTCAAGTCTGTCCTTCTCCACAGCCCATGCCCTCAAGGGTCCTCAGCAAGGCCCTTTGGGGCAACCACAGAACAAGAGATGGGTGGGTTCTTTGAGTCCTTCTTGGGAGAGGAGGGAGGCTGCTGGTATAAGATGTGAGTGATGAGGCAGAAGGGGTGGGCTCTGGCGTGGCCCCAACATCACTCACACTCTCGTCAAGAAACAGACCTCCAAAGAATATCAGCACTGGTGGGAACTGAGAGGACATAGCACCCTGCCCTCCTCGGAGGATGAGGACACAGATGTTTTGAGGGGATATATAAGTGAGCAGGGTGACACAGGGCAGACCAGAAGAGCTCAGGAATTCCAGGCCCCTGTGAAGGCAATGGCACCCCACTCCAGTACTCTTGCCTGGAAAATCCCATGGATGGAGGAGCCTGGTAGGCTGCAGTCCATGGGGTCGCTAGGAGTCGGACACGACTGAGCGACTTCACTTTCACTTTTCACTTTCGTGCACTGGAGAAGGAAATGGCAACCCACTCCAGTGTTCTTGCCTGGCGAATCCCAGGGACGGGGGAGCCTGGTGGGCTGCCGTCTCTGTGGTCACACAGAGTCGGACACGACTGAAGCGACTTAGCAGCAGCAGCATCAGCAGTGCTTCCCCCCAGACTGGATGGCCTCCTTTGTCTGTCTGTCTGGCCTTCCTTGCAGCTGGGGTGGCAGGTTTTAAATGGGCAGAGGACACACCCCTTCAGGTGGCCCAAGGCAGCAGGGGGTCCCATGGTGGAGCCAGGAAAGCAGGAGGTGCTGGACCCCCACTCCTCTCATTCCCGCTGGGCTTCACTGACCTCGAAAGGCTCCTTTTCCTGAACCAACACCATAACTGCTGCTGTCAAGAGCACCTCCCCACAGACACCTGGTGGACAAATATTTTCCCAGGGAAAGGACACCCAGGTGAGTCCCAGGTGAGAGGGAATCCCCTGAAGACTCTGGCCTCGAGAGTGAGATCATGGGTCTTGGGAGCAGCTGCATTTTATAGATCTAATAAATTAGACACAACCCGCCTGGTTATACACTGGCAGGTGTCATGGGGCCCTGCCTTGCTTACTCGGCAAGAGGAGGAAACAGAAATAAAGGTAAAGTGTGTTCAGAGACCAGGTCACCAGATGGATAGGGCAAGAGTCCCGTGAGGACACAGGGCTGAGTC
>NW_011494718.1:3776056-3778961 GCF_000754665.1 Bison bison bison
CCCTGTCTGATACACCTGGGTCTGTCGATCTCCTCGCAAGCCAGCCCCCATCACTGGGTCCCTGAGAATCTGCCAGGTTGGGCTCTGACCTCAGACAGTGACGATGGCAAATGTACTGTCTAATGTATTTAACCATCAAACCCTCTCACCTGCTCTGAAGTTACATAGGGATATGGTTTCCAAGCTGAGGGGTTAAGCAATTCCCAAAGTCACACACAGCTTATAAAATGGCAGAGTGGGCAGGAGCCTGGCTGTCAGGGGGGGCAGGGACCTGGCTACCTCCATCTCCCCACATGCCCAGAGCTGTGTCACCACCCTGTGCAAATCAAGGATGCAGCGTCACATTGATATGCCCCGTGGCCGCTTCATTCTGCTCTCAGTGCCAAGGGGAAGGCTAAGGGGTGTCCAGCTGCCTTCCAACAGGCCTGCGGGTTTGTGGCATGGCCACGAGGCTCCTGTGATTTTCTGTGGGAAGTGCAGACTTAGCACCTGGGTGCCCAGTACTGTCTTTATATTTGTTCTCATCCTTCCTCGTGCTTCTCAGAGTCCTCCTCTCCCAGAAGCCCTTTGCCCCCTCCATGGGGCCTTCTGCTAGGAGTCACGCGCGCCCCACCTATTCAACCACATGTTCCGTTAGCAGACAGGTCCCTGAGCCTTGCCCTCACTCACTGGACTCCATCTGCCACTCGTGTGTGGGGGCACCCACTTGGCGGCACCCTTGCTGGGACCTAGAAGCCTCCACAGATGGCAAATCACCCCCATCCCCACCCAACACACACATACCCATAGTCCAGGAGTCAGATATGACCAACCATCCTTACAAGGCAGGTGGGGATCAGAGTTTTAATCTCAAGCACTCTATGAGTTCAGGGGAGGGAAAGATCGATTTCCAGAGCAAAAGGACAGAGGAGGAAAGAACTGTTTGATCTAGACTTGGAGATGGCTGCGCTTCTGAGGAGCCACCGGATGGCACAGACCGGGGCACCGCGTTTTAGAACCCCTGCAAGACCCAGAGCTTTTCAGGATCACAAGCTTGCCTTGAACTCCCACTGAGAATCTGTTACGAGGTGACTGTCTTTGCATTCCCGCTGTGCGGTCAGATCCAGAGGACTGAGCAGGTGCTGCCGTGACAACAGGAGGCCCTACGCCCAGGAGACCCCACATGAGGGCCTCTTGGCATAGTGACAAGGGTGGCTGTCACGAAGGTGCTTCTTGTGACATATAAGGTACAGCTGGGCCTCCCAGGAGGTGACCCCTTCGAGGAAAAAGTGGCCTTCAGGGGCTACTGGGTCAACTCAGCAACTGAGTCTGAGGCAGCCATCTCATAGGCTCAGAGTCTTCCAAATGGAAGGGACTTGGGAGCTCATGCAGCTTTGGCATGAGCTCTTCTTGTACCTGAAGATTTAGCTCTGCTTTGCTTTGGAACAACACAGAATATGATTAATCTCACCACCAAGTTCTTATCGCCTTTTTTCAGTTTGAACACTCTTAGTGGGCTCATCCTCAAACACGACGACCCTTGGGGGTCCCTTCATTCTTTCCACCATAATCCAGCTCACCACACTTCCTCCTGAGAGGCGACCCAGGGCTGAGGACCTCATGTTGGGTATTATCACCCCCACAGACGGTGCCTTGGGTAGCCACACAGCATCACGTGTTCACCTGCTTCCCCTCCACCTCCCCCAGAAGGAACTTCTCCACTGAAAAGTGGGAATGGCAAGTTTCACCTCCCACTAGGTCACTAGAATGAAGTCCCTGTCTGCAAAGCCATAAGCTTCTTGGGAGGAAAGCACTAGCCAGAGTCCAACCTATTATGAGCTGGCTGAGAACCACAGGGGCCGGGGGAGGGCTGGGAGCAGTGGGCACCGTATCCAGGTGCTGATCTGATGACTCTCATTTCCATTGTATAAAAGGCAAACCTGGCCTCGGGAGTAGGAGGCCCTGTGGGGGTGGGGAGGTAGTTCCGCCATCTCGGCTGGGGCAAGAAGCCTGCCCTGCAGGCAGCCCACCTCTTCCCTCTCCTCCCTGGAGATGAATCAGCTTGTGGGAACTGCTGGTGCCTTGGGAAAGAGAAAGAAAGCTGACCAGCCAGGCTGCCGTCTCCACAGCTGAATGGAGGCACTGTTCTTCCTGCCCGGGCATCTTCCAAGGCTGAACCATCCTTTTAATCCAAATATAGCTAAATCGCTTCTGCTGCCTTCTGGAAACTGGCAGAACAGTTGTCCCTGGAAGTGGCCAGACTGTCCAGACCTCAGCAACTTTCCCGGTCTGATGGGGAGCTGTTTACAGCACGAAGCGGTGAAAGGTGAATTATTCTGTGCTGACAGCTTTGGAAAGAACCAGGGGCCGGTCCTCCTTCCAGGGAGGGCTTCTACCCGCTAAAGCAGGACAGAAGGGCTGAGCTCCGGCCGCTGCAACCTCGCGTGAGGGCGCCGCGCTGCCGCCCTGAGTCAGCACCCTGGAGAGCTGCCCCACCCCCTTCCTAAGCGGTGAGGTCAGCGCAGATGCGCCCGCCTGGCCCCAGCTCGCAGCGGGAGAAGGAGCCGTGGCCACGAGGAAAAGCTCCGAAGAACAGAGTTGCAGGGACTCTCATGAAGGCTGTGAAAACTCCAGAATCCAAGAGGCCTAGGGAGCAGGGTTCCAAAAAGCAACTTTGCTGACAAAAATCTCACCGTGGGCAGTCAGGTGGGTGTGGCATTGCTCAGCACTTACTACCAAATTGCTTCACTGACACTCAATTATGATCTTCCTAAAAGGCAGTCATTGCGTCACTTCCTGTGTTCCCCTGGAGGCACCGTTCTGGGCTCTCTGGTGCCGTGCTCCTGAGAGCTCCAGACTCAAAGGAGTGGCCGAGCCACCCAGTGGAGGTGTTTCTGCTGCAAGATCCAAATTAGACCACCTCCTC
>NW_011494718.1:3779061-3784170 GCF_000754665.1 Bison bison bison
CCACCTCCTCAGGTTCCTGGGGGCACCTCTCCTCCCATCTGGCTGCTGAGCCCGCAGGGAGCTGTGTCCCCTGCCTAGGGGAAAAGCACCTGCTTTGCCTGGCAGAGGCCCAAGGAGAGGGCCAGGCCAGAGAAGCCAGCCTCTGGCCTCTCTCTGGTCCACTGGTTCTCAAGAGCAGAGCAAAAAATGAAGTCACTGGGGAGTCATTCAATGCAAATCAGGGGCCCCACGGAAGGATGCTGAGTTGGTGCAGGTCTGGGGTGGGACCAGGAAACCCCCCCCCAGGTGTCCTGTCCCACACTAGAGCCCTCCCCCAGAGGAAAGTGGGCACCGCTTGGTGCTCTGATACTGTTGGGGGTCACCATGGAGAGCTCACCGCCCTCGTCAAACACCCAGCTCTCACTGAAGTGGCCCAGTGGCCCCACCACCAGCTGCTGTTGGCTCATGAGGCACGCCGTGGCCACACAGGTGGCCTCCCCACAACCCTGCCACCTGCCGCTAGTTTTCAGGAGGCTGAGGGAGCATGGTTGAGTCCGGTCCTGGAGGACTGAAAGCGCAAGGCACATACCTTTCTGCTGCGCAGTGTGCTATTAGGAAGGACAGCCGAAAGGCAGTCTCCCACAGGAAGCAGCCTGTGTTTGCTGGAATTGGCCTAGGAGAGGGTGCTCCTGTGGCTGACCTCAGAGGGGAGAGGATTTTCTTGTCCAGCGGTGGAGAGTGAGCATGGCTGTGCCCTCGCCTCCACATAATGTCATTAACTAGGGGGGACAGGCTCGTGGCACCCTGGTGTTTTCCTCTAGGACGACAGTTACAAGTGAAGTTCTTGCCTACAAAATTTCAGTGCCGCCGCCCACCCATGGATGGGCTACGGAAGTTTCTGATGGGCTGCCTTGGAAACATACCTATAACCGTGACATGGTTGCTCAGGAAATGTGCATTCTGAATTTCTCAAATCTAATTTTGAGCAAACTTGGGGAACATCATTTGCTGGCAAGTTAGGGACCGCCTCTATGACTCAGGGTTTGAATGTTTCTGAGGAGGCTGGGGACAAAGCCTGACTCCGGAGGTCTGGTACGAAAGTGCCTAAGAGGACCTCGAGCATCGACAGGCTGGCGGTCAGGTCATGCCCTCCGGGTGCGCTTTGGTCAAGGGCCGTGAAGGAGGCCGTGGGTGCTGTTCGGGCCATGACCCCCTGCAGTGGGGCCAGGTGTTCCACCTGCCGAGTAGGAAGGGAAGCCGAGGCAGTGAGCTGCAGGGCTCTGGCCTACAAGACAGAAAAGCCACTTTCTTCAACCACAAGGACACTTGTGCCGTCACTGAGGCAGTCCCAGTGAGCCACGGGGCATTTCACTGGAAGATATTTGCAGATGAAAATACCCCCAGGGAGAGGTTGCTCTGGGTTATGTTTTCAAGCCTGTTGCGGATTCATTCTGAGCTGTGCACTGCGGCTCCACAGAAGCTGAGTAGGGTGACTCTACTTTGTTTGTGCTCACCCAGATAATTTTAAGAAGTTCTTAGTGGGTCAACTGCAATGTCTCTTATCACATTTGGCTTAAATGTATATGCTCATATGTGCTCAGGAACACATACCAGAAAAAAAAAAAACAACTTATATTTTCATGGCAGGACTGAAGCATGAAGTGAAAGTATAATGAAGAATTAAGAACAAAGTTTCGATAGAAAATTGTGTGAAACTGCAAAACGTCATCATTGCTAGATGGGAGGAGATAGAGGAAGGAGAGTACGCCCTTAGAGGCAGGAGGTGGCAAATTTGTTCACCTCGGAAACTCGTAATTAGTAAACCATTCCAGAGCCTCTCACCATAATATATAAATATGCAGACTGTTGAAAGAACAGTTAGGAAACTGTGGTCCCTGAGTTTCAACGAGAATCGTTGGAAGAAGACCAGAACCCAGGTTCCTTGAGTAAGTCATATAATAAAAGGGCTAAGGTAACTACTTGAGACCCACTATGGAGATAAAAGGCCTTGCTTTGGTTTGTATCAGTAAGCCCTGTTACCACAGGGATGATGGTAGAGGAGGGGTCCAATGTTCCAAACCACTTACAACCCAGGCAAAACCAGGCTGGGTCTACGGAGCAGCACCTCACAAACAGGACAAGGGTGTCATCTGCTCTCTCATCCATTGCTGTCTGACCCCAGGATCTTCCTTTAATGCGTCAGCTAAACTGTGAGAGCAGCTAGGACTAAAACTTCATAGGAAATCCCAAGGTACAAGTCTCATCATTGTGTACAAGTCTCATCATTGTGTACAAGACACAATCCCCCTTTTTTTCCAAACCAATACTGCATTTCAAATAAAAGCATGCCTCCCTCCCTCTCTACTCATTCCTGAGGCAGCCACAGAGGTGAGCTGCGATTTCCCAACAGCGTCCTGAGCCAAAACACACGCGAGTGCACAGGAGCAGATTCAGACTTGCCGGCCTCATGGAGATTGCGCAAAGGTTGGCCCACAACATGGAATAACGCAAGAGTGCACGAGGTGCTGAACATTCCATGCGTGGCCCGCATATCAGATGCATGCCTGCATCCCAGGTATGGCGCAAGGCCCCTGCCCAGGGCCCGCACAGTTAAATGCAGGTTCTGTGCTATTAAGAAGACACACATCAACAGCCCATTTTGGCTCTTGAGACGTTTGAAGCTACAGCTGCTCTATCCCAACCTTCTGGCACCTCCTGTCCACCCCATCTCCACCCTTCTCTCTGTAAATTATGCACTCTCTTACCGGGGTCACATGCCAACGTTCACAGAAGCAGTTGAGGAGAAAACACAAATCTCATAAACATGAGCTTTATTAAACTACACATTACATAAAAGAACAAACATATAAATGGACCTTTAAATACATTCAGTTCATCTTAAAATTTATATATAAACTTATTTACATTTCTGCATTATGTATTTAAATTATTTTCCAAGCTTACTACCAATAAAAGGTAATAGAATGATCACCCGCTCACACAGATGCAAACAAGTGGTCCACAGGGCTAAGCAAAACGCCACTTCTCAGGAAACTCAGCTTATTAGATTTCAAACCAACAACTCATTCTGAAGGAGCTTTCTTCCGAGCGAGCCTTTATGTGAGACCTCCACCGTGGAAACGTTGGAGTTTTAGTTCTGGAAGCTGATCCCAGGGCAGAGATGGGTTCTTGGCTGTTCACGATGACTTGGACTCTGGGAGTTGGAAGGACCCTTGAAGACCACAGCAGAGGCCATGCCCTGACTTATGCAGACTGGGAAACAGAGGCTTAAGGAGAGGGAGTGACTTGCCAAAGCCTCACAGCATCAGTGAGGGAACAGGGATTTGGACCCTGCTTTCCAGGGTTCCCCAAGGGGCCTAACCCTGACACTACCCAAAAACCCACAAACTTTTGACCTCTTTCACAGGCCCTAGGTTTCAAACAGTTTTGTCTGCATGGTTAAATACATGATTTTTTTTTAAAGGCTTTTTGAGATGACGAAAAATGGCTCAGGATTCTCACAACCATCTTTGTGGAGCCCTGGAAATACTACTCAGGGCTATTTTTACAAGAGGTTTTGTGGTCAGGCGCCTTGTTTTCCTTTTGAGTTTAGCGGACTTATGGAAGCTCAGAGTTTCCAATTAATTTGGATGGGGGGCAACATTCTATAGGAACGAGACTGTAACATCAACCGTATGGATTCACCAGGAATACATTACTGTATTTGCCTAAATCCACCTCCCACTGTCAGATCTAAAACAAAGTTTCACTAGTAAGTGATCAAAAGTGAAAAAGTGGGAGGAGGGGCAATTTTTAAATAACAAAAATGTTTCAAGAATGCCACTTCCCAATTAGCTAGTTGGGACGGAAACAGTGAAATTGGAACTGAGTAGTATGTTTTCCTCTTCCGAATGAATCTTTACTTTTTTTTCCTTCAAAATTTTCCTGATAATATAAAGTCTTCTTAAAGCAACTTCAATTTTGGTCTGGTTTTAAAAACTTGACCTGGTTTTTCTCAGGATTTAAAACCACTGTACCAAAGGACAGACATCAACATTTAAAAGTATCGTGGAGAGAGAAAGTGAATCTTTCTCTCTAGGCTCCAGGTCACATTAGCAAAGGAGAAAGTCTGGGTTTAATCCTCCCTAGAGGAACTAGAGTGAACACGAGTCATAGCAGCCTTCGCTCAGTGTTACAACAAATACTCAAATGAGACAACGGAGAACGGGAAAGATGTGCTTGGCTGAACAGTCCCTGATGACCTTCCATCAAAATATGGCACCTCTAAATTCTGGAAGCTCCAGCGTTCTCCCAGGGGCCACCACCCGTCTACAGGGGAGGCTTGCCCCACAGCCCCAATACACGAGGAGCACCGGATTTCTGTCCAGCAGTTTCGCTTTCCCTCCCGTTCACCTCACCAAAGGTAGCAGGTGGAGATGAGCAAGGGAGAGTCTTCAGGAAGACGGTGCCAACCACAGGACACCCAAAGGCTTTGCGGCGGAAGTCCAGTTGCCAGCTGCACAGCATGGGCAGGTGGAACCCTGAGGCCAGGGAACTAGGAAGATAAAAAATACCTTCATTTTCCCCCGGGAGGCATTTCACTCTGTGAAAGGAGCCAACTAAAACAACGTTTAATTTTTATAATAGTAAAAAATGTCACTGATATATAAAAACTGGCCCCCAAATCTTGTTTGTTACTCGTCACCTAAGAACATCAGATGATGCTGAGTCAGACAACGGTCTTGTCTGAGTCGTTCACCGCTCTCTGTGTTTGGAGGACGGGGCTCACCAGGTCCACCTCCGGGGCCGATCGGTCCAGCGGGGATGTGGGTCCAGTAGGCTACACCTTCAGGGGCACTGGCAGGCGGCCCCAGCGAGGGGTTCTATGTGGAAGACATTCAGGGTCGGCCTTTCGCACAAGTCAGTCCTCACCATCCGAACCCCAGAAGGCAAGCGGGGAGGGCGGACGCCCCTCACTTACGTAAGGGATGAAGCCCCCTCCCCAGCGCCGTGTGGTTGGCCTCCTTCAGCCGGCCCTTCGGCGGGGTCTCGGCGCCGGCCCCGGGGCCCTCGGCTGACTCGGACCCCTTCCGTAGGGTGCGGGCGCTGCCGGCCCGCCGGAGGGCGCTG
>NW_011494718.1:3784989-3785940 GCF_000754665.1 Bison bison bison
GGGTGGAGGCAGCAGCGGGAGCCCCCACAGTTGGGCTGCAGATGGGGTTGGAGGAGGCCTGACTGCCGCCCGTCTCCCAGGCCCCGGGTGACACAGAGCCCTCCCCATCGCCTGCCTCGCCTGGGTCCCCCTCTAAGGGTCTGGAGTTGGCTCCCTCAGAGCAGTCCAGGGTCAACGAGCAGTCGCTGGTGTCCGAGATGCAGAACAGAGGCCCAGGATCTTGGCTGTCAGGGTCGCTACTCCCCTCAGAGAGCGGAGCTGCGCTTCTGGGCTCATAAGGGGCAGCTTCGCCATCCTGGGGGACAGGGCTGGGACCCACTCGGGCACCTCTGCCCACGGGCGTCGTCGGGCTGCTGTTGGGGGCGCCCAGGGATGGTGGGCTCGCATCCCCCACGGACACCAGCTCCATTGGGCTGCAGTCATTCCCGGTCAACTGGGGCGGCTCCTCCAGGCCCTTGGGAGCCTGGAGGTCGAACTGGGCCAGCCCGGTCACCAGCTCATGCTCCCTAATCCCTAGAGCCAACGGTGAGAGTGGGGGCGAGGACCGCACAGGATCCAGGCCCACCGGTGCGCTGTTCCTTTTTCGGAGGGTGCTGACCCCACTGCGCCGAGGGCGGCGTAAAGCGCAGGCGGGATCGTCGGGGTGGGCTGCAGGGAGCCAGTTCGCCCAAGCTGTGGTGGAGTGGGGGGCTTCCTCCTGGCCCTCCAAGGCCCGAGGTCTGTGCGCTAGGCTGGAGTCCTGGCCCCTCGGTTCTCCAGGTTCCCTGCAGGCTCCGTCAGGAGGGACCTGCCAGAGGCAGCCCTGGGATGAGTTGCTGGGCTTGAGTTCCTCGGGGCCGTCTGTGGATCTCTCGAGGAAGCTCAGCAGCTCCCTGTCGGCCATGGTGTCCAGGGAGAGGCGGGAGCGGCGGGTGGTGGGGGGCCGGTAGGAGGGGCTGGCGGGCCTGCAGC
>NW_011494718.1:3786040-3803194 GCF_000754665.1 Bison bison bison
CCGCACCCCTCTTGGTCAGCAGCTCCACGTCGTTCTCACTGCTGCTCCGGCCGAATCCAAACTCCCCCGCTGTCCAGGATCGCCGCTTCTGCTCCAGCTCCTTGAGCCGCTGCCGCTGCCTCAGCTCCTGCACCTGGCGGTCGTGGTTGTCCTGAAGGTGGGGTAGAGAGGCGGGAAGATGGATGAGCCACGGGGACCCTAGTGCAGTTCCAGAGCTAGCTATCCGAACACCCCACTGAGAGACACTGGCTGGAGGAGAGCCCTGAGTCACGGGCTTCGCTCACTGAGGGAGACGGCCTGTGTTTGCACATGCATGTACCAGGATGGAGGCCTCCATTCTCCTCAAGCTGCGTGGGCATGACGGGGACACACTAGGCCTGACCCCAACCATCTGCCTAAGGTGGTCATCAGATCCCAGGGCCCAACTTGCAGTCGAGGCACTGTGCCCTCAGTGTGGGGCTGTGACTGCACACGTCTCTGTGACCTCAACTCCCAGGAAATGCAACTTGGTTTCCAAGTACGGCGAGACAGAAGGGACTTCCGGGAGTGCTATTTAGGCACACAGAGAAAAATACTGTGGGTATTAAAAGGAGTCTGAATCAATGTTGCCAACATACATAGATATACACATATGTCTACACACACACTCATGTGTACACGTTCTACTTCGTGGTTTGGATGCATAAATGCAGACTCAGGATATTAAGAGATGCCTGTGTTCTCTGAATGCTCCCTGGTAAACACCAGAAATGTCAAAGAGGCTCTGGCCCTTGTGCCCGACACACTTCTCACAATCA
Source organism: Bison bison bison (assembly GCF_000754665.1). NCBI lineage: Eukaryota > Metazoa > Chordata > Mammalia > Artiodactyla > Bovidae > Bison > Bison bison. The sequence continues at coordinate 3,786,838 of NW_011494718.1, forward strand.
GAGACGAGGATCTGCTTTATCAACCTTTCTGCCTTTCACCTTGCTCCAAGGAGCCAGCCCTCACCCAACAAAACCAAACAGAACACGTGCACACACCAAAGTTACTACCTGCACCTTCATTATACTTGCGCCACATAAATGTGCTGCTGCTGCTAAGTTGCTTCAGTCGTGTCCGACTCTGTGCAACCCCATAGACGGCAGCCCACCAGGCTCCCCTGTCCCTGGGATTCTCCAGGCAAGAACACTGGAGTGGGTTGCCATTTCCTTCTCCAATGGATGAAAGTGAAAAGTGAAAGTGAAGTTGCTCAGTCATGTCTGACTCTTAGCAACGCCATGGACTGCAGCCCACCAGGCTCCTCCATCCATGGGGTTTTCCAGGCGAGAGTACTGGAGTGGGGTGCCATCGCCTTCTCCAGGGGCGGTGGCTAGATGGGAGGAACTTGGGATACCCACATAAATGTGAGGGGCCCACAACCCAAATCTGTTATCAGTGCTTTTTACTTGAAAATCAATTTCTGCAAACAGTGGACTTTCCCTTCCAAGTGATGTACTTTCCCTTCCAAGTTTCTGTGAGCCTCTGGCTCCAACCACTGGGGACTCTGGGCCCCTCCTGCAGCCTCAGCCTCCCCAAGGTCCCCGGGTCTTCTTTCCAGGCTGCCTGTGGAGGGCACAGGGCCAGCTCCTGGCTCTCAAGACAGCTGGGCTGAGAGCATCACAGAGGTGGCCTCACAAGCGTGGAGAATCCCGACTGGGAATGAGGGCCTCAGGGCCAGTTTGGCCAGTACCATCCCACCAGCACCTCCCCTGCTGACCTCACTGCTTGGACAGAGGAGAGGAAACGTGGCCACAGGCTCAGCCTCCTTTTCAGTGGACAGAGAAAGGCGGCTTGAGAACTCCAGTCACTCTGAGCTACTCATTTAGGGCTGCAGAGACACTGAGCAGCCCCTCAGAGAAATTCAGCCATGGGCAAATGTGCACTTAAAACTGAGGGAAAGAGGTGCACAGGAGTATTTGGTTCCTTATCAACACCTAAAATGATGGGCTGTTTTTCTGTTTTTAGTTGGCAGATGAAAGTTCTATGTGCAAAGTCAAGAAACCCAAAGAGTTTTCTGGATTCTGCATGAACTCAGAGATTACGACCTGGAGACTGACGGGCAAGAACGCGGCGGTTGTGTGCAGACAGCAGCCTGCCCCTTTAGTCTCTGGGCATTCTGAAGCCTGCTCTGGCCAAGGACAGCCCAGTTGCCCAGATGCTGACCCCTGGCAATGGCTACAGAGATCAAAAGAGGGGCAAAGGGGCCTTCCGATCACCCCACTGCAACAAAGGACCCCCTGAAGGAGGAAAGTGTCTCCTGGGAAGAGAGAAGGATCTTCAAAGAGATGCTTTAATAGCGTGACTGCCATCCTAAACAAACCTGATGAACAAAATGCTTTTAGAGCATCAGTGCAAGCACTGGAATGAGAAGCACACGTTAGACTTGGCAACAGGGGAGGGCTCAGGGCTGAGAGGGCAGAGCCTCCCCGGAATCCTGAGGGACAGCCAGGCAGCGCCACAGGGGCCAGACTTCCCGATGCTGTGAAGCCACTGAGGCACCTTTCCGCCACAGGCAGGGGCCAGGCTGGGAAGAGGAGAGGCAGAAATCCAGACAGCTCAGAAAACACGGAGATGCCACGAGCTGTACCTTCACCGCTTTGTTGAATCTGATGCAGAAGTCTCTGAATATCTGCAGGCACTCATCCAGCTTCACGGTGTCCTTGTCTTCACAGAAGAAGTCGATGAGGGTGTGGGCCTCGTCCTGGAGCTCGCGCTTCCATTGCTCCAGCTCCGCCAGCTTTTCCAGGGCAAACTGCGGGGGAGGGACAGACAGCAGCCGTGGACGTGAGCGCTCGACGGCTGCCAGGGGTCCGGGGCTCAGTCTCAGATCTCACGGCAGGACCCCCAGAGCCGACAAGGGAGTAAGTCACCCCAAACAAAACTCTGGGGAGCAAGGTGGACCCCTGTGTCAGGGGAGCCAGAGGAGGCTGAGGAGCTTTAACCTGGAGGTTGTCGCCAACCCAATGTCCCCCTGTAATGTCACTGGACATGTGGCACCGGCATAGTCGGTGTCATTAAGGGAAACCCCGTCTGCCTCTGTTCTTCCTGCCCTCACGACTGAGTCACACACTGGTCATGGATCCGCGTCAGGGTCCCAGAGGTCTCTTGTGTTGACCAGTTGTCTTATTCACAGTTGGGAAGGGTTTAAACTTAATCCCAAATGAGCACTGTTAGGTTTACATGGAAGCCTCACGTGCTTTCTTTCTTTACTGGGAAACAAGGATTTTATGAAGAAGGCGTGCATGGGGTATATTCCTTTATGAAATCACACTTTAATTGGGTTGGCCAAAAAGTTTGTTCAGGTTTTTTCTATAAGTTTTTCCCCCTGAACAAACTTTTTGGCCAAACTGATATTTGAGACACTTCTTCCTGTGTAGGGGGCCAGGCCTGGGCAACGCTGACGCTGTGGGCTGCCCCCTGGCCACAGGGCTCGCGTCCAGAACACAAAAGAGAATCTCAAGAGAAAGAGAAAGTTTAAGAAGACGCGCTCCTTCCTATCCATTCCACGCACCACCCCCTTTCAAAGCCCTTTTCTCATACAAAATGCCTTCGAGAGGCAGTAGGAAACCAAAACTATTTAGGAAACCAAACGCCAGGGAAAGGAACCATCTGAGTCAGTAGCCTGAGGCAGTGTGTGCGTTCGCTGTGTTTTTCTTCGTGGAGGGAAGGGTATTAATGGAAGGATAAATCTCTGCCTGTCCTTCTTGCACAGGGGGAAAGATGGATCCTAGCCAAGAACAGCTCAACTGCAGAAAAATAGGACTTTGACAGGAACCTTCATGGGCACTGACTCTACCTGGAATATCTCATCGTCAGATCCCGTGGGGACAGCAGAGCACCTGGACGCTTGCAAGCCCCCTGGGACTTGGAGAGTGACACATTCTGAACAGAGCCTGAAAAGCCACCATGCTTGGAGTCACTGGCCTAGAGCTAGTTTCTGAACTCTTCCCTCATGGTTGGTGCCACAGATGAAAAAGTTCAAAGCAACGCTGGCAAAGCGTGAATGACAGATTGGTAGTGGTGGCAGCCAATTCAAGTTTTCAACTCAAACTTGTCTGCTATGGAGTATCAAGTCCACCCCAGTACACTTGATACTTCTCACCCAAAGGGTCAAAATGTGAAACAGATCTGCAAATAGTAGATCATTTTTCTACTCAGAAACCTTCACTGGGGCTTCCCTGGTGGCTCAGTAGTAAAGAGTCTGCCTGCCAATGCAGGAGACACGGGTTAAATCCCTGATTCAGGAAGATCCCATATGCCATGGAGCAACCAAGCCTGTCCGCCACAACTGTCCAGCCTGAGCTCCAGAGCCTGGGAGCCGTAAGTACTGCAGCCTGCCCACCCTAGAGCTGTGCTCTGCAACAAGAGAAGCCGCTGCTGTGAAAAGCCCACACACCACAACTGGAGAAAAAGCCAGAGCAGCAATGAAGACTCAGCACAGCCAAAATAATAAATACATAAATAATTTTTTTTAAAACCCTTCAATTGTCCCCACCTGGCTTAGAGAGCAAAGTTTTCAGACTGGCATTCAGGGCCTTCTATGGCCTGACCCTAACCTACATTAAAAATTGTATTTCCCCTATTTAAAAAGAAAGTAGACTTGAGAAAAATAAGTAGCTGTATGGAATATTTCACTTACACAGATAAAAATGAGTACCAGGAAGATGAGTTTAGAGTGAAAACAAGGCTGCCTCTCAGCAGCCGTCTGGGTGTGCGACTTTGCATTGTAAGCTTTCCTGTACTGCCATTTAACAGGAGAAATTAACATCTCATATAAGAACTGAGAAACAGGCCTCCAGAATGCGCCTCTGAATGTGTGACAGGCCTTCTCCTCACATTCCTGGGTTGCTCCATTTGTCTGAACAGGCTTATTTATTGCTGAGTGCTTTCCTAGCTCCTGTTCATGTGATTCTGTGGTGATGTCTACTTAGTTGTCTCAGAGAAGAAAATTTGTGCACTTTTCAGGGAAAATTAAAGTTCAGTGATGGTTGAAAGAAAATACAGAATATGTGTTTAATAATAAAAATGAACTCCCAGCAGAGCCAAACAAAATCAGGTGTTCCCTGATGGGAGCTGCAGCTCACAGCATCTGATGTGGCTTCATTGCAAGGAAACCAGGGGAGGCTGAGGCTGACCTTGGTCTGATATTCAAGCACACAGTCCCTTTCCCATCTCCCAGGGCAGCCCTGCCTCACATATCCCGGCTCACAAGCCTCAAAGCCTTGACGCCGAGGTTTCAGACCTGTTTGGCGAAGGCAAATTGAGTAGCACACCATTTCCTGAAGACTGAAAGCATGAAGAGGTGCCACTTCTTTTTTTTTTTTTAAATAAGGAAGATAAAAGAAGTATGTCAGACTATGTGATTAGTGAGTCATGATGAGCTGTCACAAACAGGTCCACTCTGCTGGGTTCTGTTGACGTTACTCAGGGCAGCTCCCACCACACCCTGTGGGCCGGTGGATCTGGGGTGGTAGGAGGCTCTGGCTCCAGTGTGCTCTCCTGCCTCCCTATAAAACATGCCAAAACGGAGCTTGTTTCTTCCACAGAAACAACTGAAGGAACAACAGCCCAAGTGCTCAGGTGTCTTTAACGAGAACCTCATTCTGGCATCCAGAAGTTTAACTGGAAGGCAGGAACTCCAGAACTGAGCTTTCGAACCAAAACCCGAGTCACCAGGCAGCAGCTGCCAAGCGTAAGCATAAGTGATCCCAGTCCATGTGGGAGTGGGTGCTGTCCTGCAGACGGAGCAGAAATAAACAGAGACCCCATCGCTAACCAAGGGCTCAGGGTCAGACATACTGCATATCCTCTGCCAAAAAACCAATCCAGCAAAGAATGCATGCTCAGCTGCTCAGTAGTGTCCAACTCTTTGTGACTCCATGGACTGTAGCCCGCCAGGCTCTTCTGTCTATGGAATTTTCCAGACAAGAATACTGGAGTGGGTTGCCATTTCCTTCTCCAGGGGATCTTCCTGACCCAGGGATCGAACCTGGGTCTCCTGTGTCTCCTGTATTGCAGGCGGATGCTTTACTGCTGAGCTACCGGGGACGCCCCCATAAATACTGGGCACTAAAGTATCAAGTTCCTTTGACTGGCTTAGTGGGGAAAACATGAATGGGAACCTGCTGCTTCCACAAATACAGCCCTGCAAACATAAGTGGCCTCACAGGGCCACTGAGGAGGAGATCAGAGGGACTGACTCAAATCACTCACTTGAAGGAAATCTTCCATCTGCTGACACAGCTCTCGATCCCGCTGGATGTTCTCCTTGAGAGACTTCGTCCTGACAAAGAGCGAATGCAGCTCTGCCTCCGTGTTATCCAAAGATAATCTGAAAGAAAAAAGGAGAGAGTGGGCAGCTGGCACTGGGGTTGAGGGGGCGGCCACCCCAGGGACATCAGACGAGACCCTGGAAATAGAGGGGAGGGCTGCTGCAATCACCTTTACCACCCTCTATATTTCTAGTCCCCTCCTGTGTTTTCTAAGAGGCAATTCCTTCCTAAAGACACATAGTGGTTCAAAGAGAGCGGGCTGTAATTTTGTTCTTGCTGGAGAGATAACCACTTGCGAAGCTTTTCATAAACTAAGTCTCAACAGCTTTATGCCATCAGCATTAGCGTCCAGCAGGACTCACATACTTATACTTTCCTCTGGCCACAAAAATGCAAATACAAAAGCCCTAACCCTAAAAGCAAGGTGGCAGCACATGCTGATAACCAGGACGTTACCGGGGATGCAGAGACACCGCACAGACTGCATGTTGCCTGCCGCAAGCAACCAGGGTCAGTCCTCTGGGGCTTGGAGAGAATGGGCACACAGCTAAGAGTTCTGCAGAGAAACGGTGGGATTGCTGGCAAGGCTTTTGTTATAAGTGTCACACTGAGATCAACAGAGCATGAATGATGTTCATGTCACCAGGTAAAGTGAACAGGTGAAACCTAAGTCCAGGAGGAATTCAGTTAGCACATTCATAGATCAAGATGCTTCCAAGCTTCCAGGTCAATTCTAACTTTTCTTTACACAGTAGTTTTCCACCTTCACTGGCACCGACCTATGTCCTATTCGTACTTCACTTTCCAGTTCAAATAAACCTTAGTAAGTTTTTCCTAAGACAACCTTAGTAAGTTTTTCCTAGCTAACCTTCCCCATCTAACTCTGATCAGAAGTGGGACCGTTATTTCTGTGTGTATCTCTTAGAAACATTTCTGTGTTGGAAGGAGGAAAAAAATATTTTCACGCAAATTTCTTTTAGTAATTCAAAAGTGAAAACAGTTTACATCTTAGCAGATGCCCATTCTGTGGGAGGAATACTCTGGTGATCTGTAAATATGAACTATATCAACTGTTCACGCTTAGGGCCGATGCTCTCACTTTGGGAAAGACGTCGTCCACGGTTCGATGTTCTCAGGCTGTAACCCTGAGATGCGGGCCAGTGGTAGGCGGGGCTTGAAAAGCTGCGGTTGGCGTGTTTATGCATCTGGTTCACAGCTGTCCCAGCTGGATAGAGTCCCTCAGATAACAAGCAGATGACAGGCACTGGGCTGATACGTGAGGTGACTGCTGCTGCCTGCTCACGGGACATGGCTGTGGCTATGGGTATCTTTACCCAGCTCTGTAATCGACAGTGCCACTTGGCAACCTGAGGTCAGCCATGGCGGCAGTATTTACACCACGGAAATCAGCAGTAGCTACAAATCAGGACCTTTTACCTTAAAAAGCTGGCTATGGGACATTACCACCATTTAACATTTACACGCATGGGTATGTATTATAAATTCAAAAGCACAGGGCTCAGAATGGATACACAGATTATAGCTACGTTAAAATACACATCTATGTGAGGCTCAGAAGCAAAGAACAGTGATGTAAGTAGAGCTTTATGTTTGTTAGATACTTTCTCTGTAAAGTTGAGTGACTAATTTAAAACACAATCCTTTCCCAGCCCTTGATATGGTTCCAACTTCTTTTAATGCAATAGAAAGTAAACGTACCATGTTAGATTCTAAAGGAATCAGTGAGGTAGGGCCCCGAGAGCTTGACTGATGTATACCAACTCCAAGTGCTGTGTTCTTTGAGCCCTGTCTTTTGGGTGTGGAGGTATTTGAAGTTCTTAATCCATATACATACATTTTTACACTGATGATATTCATTAGAATAAACTGCAATAGGGTTTTTTTTAGATTAAAAATAAAGATTAATTTTTGAAAACCCCCATAATTCCAAAGGTGCAAACACACCTCTGTAACCAAATGAAAGGAAGGTCTGAAGTTCAATTAGACAAAACTTTTGAAAGTTCAAACCTGAATCCAGAAGTTGTAAAATATCAGTTTTTATAATAAGGTGGTTAAGAAAAAAACAACCAACCACGTTTGTCTCACCATACTCTTTCTTGCTTACCTGGCAGCCTCCTGAACATGAAGCAATTTTTCAGAAAAATTTAGAAGCACAGCATCTTTCTTTTGGGCTTCCTGGAACAAAAACAGAATTTTCTCTTACTCTATGGGGACAAAACTGGAATTTTATCTACTACATGGAGAAATTTTTCTCAGGGCTTAAAGGAACCCTAACATCACTGTCTCCCTTTAAGGCTTGATACAGTCAAAGTAATTCCCAGAGACACAAACTCAGTCTGACATTCTCAGTAAGACTGGGCAGAAATCTACTCTCAAGAAACATTTAACTTCCCGGAGCAACTGATCCTGACATGAAACACAACACATGTGTGTGAAAACTCAGTGGAAGGAGGAGGCGGCTTCGCAGGGCCCACCGCTCCTAAAAGAATCTGATCTATCCTGCTGAAAACCACCACACCTCTAAGGACGCCTCCGTGTGACCCAGCCACCAGCAGCTGTTAGACCAGTCTGCAGACTGAGCCTCATCAGACAGCGCACAGGCCACGGAGGAGTCTGGACCCTTCCCCTGTTCAGAAGGTACAAGGAAGGCAAGTACGAAGGGGGAAATTTGCAACTCAGGCAACCTCCCCACAAGGGGCAGGGACCAAGCCATACAGAGCACCTGGATACGGGGATCTAACAGGGCTGAGGAACACATTTTCTGGTCTTAATGTCCTGAAAATGGACTCTTCAGTTAGTACCAAGTGCAACATGCCCTCTGTCTTCTGAAGAATATAGTAATAATAGGGTGTATTATTTATGGAGAGCTTACTGTATTCAGAACACTGAGTTAATAATCACACTCTGGAATTATCTTCCTCCGCCTTCTCAATTACCTAGTTTGGAGGTTATCACTCCCCGCCCCCCATTATTAGATGAAGAAATTGAGGAACTTAAGGCTTACATAACTTGTCTGAGGAAGTACAGCTAATAAAAGACAGGTCAAAAATCTCCCTTCTGTCCTGATCAGAAGCTCACACTTAAGCCTGAAACACAGCCTTCCTCCCAGGTAAAGCTATGTCTACATGACTGCTGTCAAAACAACAAAGAGATTCAGCAGGAGAAACAAGCCCTCACAATTCGTTATTTGAGATAATTTAACAACAAAGAGGGAACTGTCCTTGGCTGATCTTTGGCTTTGTAACTAGTTATCTGGGGGTCACACAGACCCAGTCCATGTGTCCAAGTGGTGGACAGGGTTCAGACCCCAAACTCTGTGTGGATGGCAAGGCTCCCTCACCCCCAGTTCACAAAGAAAACGAAGTGATCCATCCTCTCATTGCTCTGACCCCTCACTCTTTACACACAACTCCAGTCAACTCAACACTAGAAAGAAATGTTTCAACACCCAGGCCTCTGCTGTCTATCCCATGGCCATTACTCGGATTCTCAACGATCCCAAACGATGAACGCCAGCTTCCACCAAGAGGCACCCCCATTTCTCTTCTCTCTCCACTCCAACCCATTCCCCACACTGCCTCATTTTCCTAGAAAAAAAAACATCCCTGGTCATGCCGTGATGATGTGTACAAACCACTGCTGGCTCACCAGTGCTAATGCGTGAAATCCAAATTCCCCAGCTGTGGGTTTGAATCCTTCATCACCTGACTTCACCAACCTCTGAGCCCAGTCCTGACCCCCCACCTCCCTCCAGCCCTGTAACTCCAGGTGCAGCTCAACTCAGGCATCTGCACACAGAGCCTTCTGGGCATCCACCAGGCCCTTTTCTGATGGTTTGATGCCACCTCACCCCTCTGAAAAACTTCACTGCCTCCAGCGGGGGTGCACGAACACTCTGTCAACCATTTCCACATACCTGTGCAACAAAGTGCAGGAGATTCATCCCAGGTTTGTTTGCTTTTGTGTCTGCCAATTTGAGCAAAGAAGACAGTTTAAATCCTACTGCATTGCCAGCATACCCTCCCTAAAGAAGACAAATCAAAAGAAAAAAAAATATATACACACTTTTAGACAGACAAATAAAGTTGGAAATGCAACATTAAAAAAATTTTTTTGAACTTTACTTACTGCATTCATGATATTCCCTGCTTGTAGCACCAAGTGTAATATGGAATGTAATTCCTCACATGACATCAGCTCTGTCAGAAAGAACACACCACGGTACCTTAGAGAAGCCTGCAGCTCAAACTCACGTCAGACAGCTACCACACCCAAGTTTAAGTGTATCTGAAGCAAACTCTGACCTTAAACTGTACAAAAGACTGAAACTAACAAAGCAGCGCATTGCCTGGTATATCTAATGTGCCACCAGCTACTGGCGGTGCCCATCCCAGTGTTAAACTGGGAATCAAATATGTATGACACTTCAGTTCAGTTGCTCAGTCATGTCCGACTCTTTGCGACCCCATGAATCGCAGCATGCCAGGCCTCTCTGTCCATCACCAACTCCCGGAGTTCACTCAGACTCACGTCCATTGAGTCATCCAGCCTTCTCATCCTCTGTCATCCCCTTCTCCTCCCGCCCCTAATCCCTCCCAGCATCAGAGTCTTTTCCAATGAGTCAACTCTTCACATGAGGTAGCCAAAGTACTGGAGTTTCAGCTTTAGCATCATTCCTTCCAAAGAAATCCCAGGGCTGATCTCCTTCAGAATGGACTGGTTGGATCTCCTTGCAGTCCAAGGGACTCTCAAGAGTCTTCTCCAACACCACAGTTCAAAAGCATCAATTCTTCGGTGCTCAGCCTTCTTCACAGTCCAACTCTCACATCCATACATGACCACAGGAAAAACCATAGCCTTGACTAGATGGACCTTTGTTGGCAAAGTAATGTCTCTGCTTTTGAATATGCTATCTAGGTTGGTCATAACTTTCCTTCCAAGGAGTAAGCATCTTTTAATTTCATGGCTGCAGTCACCATCTGCAGTGATTTTGGAGCCCCCAAAAATAGTCTGACACTATTTCCACTGTTTCCCCATCTATTTCCCATGAAGTGATGGGACTGGATGCCATGATCTTTGTTTTCTGAATGTTGAGCTTTAAGCCAACTTTTTCACTCTCCACTTTCACTTTCATCAAGAGGATTTTTAGTTCCTCTTCACTTTCTGCCGTAAGGGTGTGTCCCATATACTTCAATGACGAAAATTTTCAAGAAGTGGAAAATACAAAAATCTTAGGAAAAGCAGCATACTGTGCTATAGGAATAATCTACTCAACAGTTATTTATTTTTTCCTTTATATTCTTTGAGATTGTGTTTATGGACTATGAAAATGGATAGTAAGCAGCATTTTGCTTAGCTGATGAGCTGTGAGGAGATACAAAATAAACAGGCTGGCATGATATGTAAATAACTTGCAAAGCTCCAACTCTTACAGGCAGGTACCCAGAGAATCTTTCCATTTTATTCAAAACTAAACATTTTATTTGGATTGGCTTAAGGTTTCAAAAGGAACTCAATCATTGTCATACTGGTAAGCTAGTTCTTTAAACATCAATCTTTTGTATTATCCACCAAGACAAACAATATTAAAATTTGTTAATGTATTTAAAAAGATAAAGAGATAATTTAATTACTAAAATTACAGTACATATAGGTAATAAAATGTCACCTATGATATTGGTAACATTCTCCATTATGTCTGGTATCACTTTCAACAAGTTACACTTGGATCACTGCCTATACTGTGTTATCTAAGAAGGCCAGGTTTTAAAGGGTAACCAGATAAAAAACATTTCCACGGTGCCCACAAATTTGCATCGCTTAATATGAAAACACATTCTTCCATCTCTATTTGAACAGAGGAAACAATCCTTTCAAAGCTGCTGCTTTAGCCTTAGTACAGGAAGAAATTTTAAAAGGGCTCCCTATTGAAAGAAGAAAATGCCCTTAATTTTTAGTCTCTTCTCTAAATGAAGAAAATATAATGAGCTGAAGAAACTTCGACTTAATGTCAACACAAGCCAGAGTCACTAAGCAGGGAAAACAAATAGGAATAAGCAGTGTACCACAGTAACTAGAGATCCAGAAGGGGACCAGGAGGAAATGAGGTCAGGGACCCCAGGTGACAAAGGAAAACAGGAGTCCAGGGAGCGCCAGAGACGCTGCCTCAGAGATGCAAGGAGGCTGCTATGGCCAGCGCTCTCACTGGCCTGCGTGCAGGAAAGCAAGCTCCCAACTCTGCGGAGTGAGACATCAGAGCGGCCCGAGGAGGCTCTCCACGGCGGCCAGCGAAAGTCAGCACGCTGTTCAAAGGACCGGAAATGGCCGGCTCGCTCCTCTCAGACGTGAGCGTCTGGGGGGCACCTGGGGGTGCGGGGGACGCCGCTGGGGAGGGGTCAGGAGGGAAGGAGGCCAGCTTCCCGGAGAGCAGGGCGCAGGGTCAGAGCCACCAACAGAGGCCAGAGCGTGGGGGGCACGAGCGGGCGGGGCCCAGGCTGTGAGCACGTGCCACCATACACACATATGACACACACAATGCATGCACAGTATACACAGGATACACACACACCACACAGAGAACACGCAGCACACACATACTCTACACACACACCACACACACTAAACACACCACACACAACATACAGCACACACACCACCCACACGCCACCCACGAAACATACCACACACACACACACACACACGTTCAGAAAGCTAATCTAGGTGGGGAACAAGAGCGCGCTGCAAGGAACGGGCTTACTCCTAAACTTGAAAGACAGGCTTCCCTGGTGGCTCAGATGGTAAAGAATTTGCCTGCAGTGCAGGAGACCTGGGTTCAATCCCTGGGCCCAGAAGATCCCCTGGAGAAGGGAATGGCCACCCACTCCAATATTTTTGCCTGGAGAATCCCATGGACAGAGGAGCCTGGTGGACTACAGTCCATGGAGTCGCAAAAGAGGCGGAGACGACAGAGCAACTAATACGTTCCCTTTCTGAGATGAAATAACTTTCTTTTATTGGAGGATAATATGCTAATTAATTGATTGACCAGTCAATTAATTAAATTAATTAACGGGGGGAGTAAATGGAGCTAAACCTTAAATACCATCCTTGGTAACACGTCATTTCCCTTTTGAAAGTGTATCAGAAATGGAACTTCCCATATCTACAACTTTTCATCTGAACAGTTTTTAAAAAATAGGCTGCTACCAAAATTAATAAAAACAAATTACACAAAGCATCATGTATTTACTCACCTTTTGTAGCCTTCCTTAGAATCGTCATATCTGTGTATAGAGAAGAACAAGAAGGCAAAAATTCCTTCTTTAGCACCATGGCTTCAATCCGCAGGGAATAGCTGAAAAACAAAAAGCAGAGCTGTAGCGTGTGAGGCTGTTGACCTAGAACCGTGCGCTGCCAAGAGCAGAGATGGGTGGTCCTTACTTTGGCACCTGGATTAAGCAGTGCAGGAAGGAGTCTGCCAGGGACAGCTTGGCCACGTCTCCACTGAACGTCTTTAGTTTCTTTATCTGAAAGACAAATGGAAAAGGGGGGGGTCAAGGAAAAAGGACCAATGATTGAAATACAGCATTATTTTAAATCCCACCTTAGAATTCCTTCCAGAAAATAAGGATTTCAGAGCTAAATTCAAATTAATAAACATGTAGACCTAAGGAAAGACAAAAGAAAGTCATTGACTAGTTTGTTGTTTCAAAGAAACCCAAACAAGCAAGTTAGGGAGAGGAGAGCTGTGTCACTCATGTGGGTATAGACAGCCCCACACACGCTGCAGAGCTGAAGCCACTGGAGTGAGTCCTCGGGGGGCTACTAAGGGAGCCAGGAAGAGGGTCAGGCCCAGGATGAAACCACTGGAGTGAGTCCTCGGGGGGCTACTAAGGGAGCCAGGAAGAGGGTCAGGCCCAGGATGAAACCACTGGAGTGAGTCCTCGGGGGGCTACTAAGGGAGCCAGGAAGAGGGTCAGGCCCAGGATGAAACCACTGGAGTGAGTCCTCGGGGGGCTACTAAGGGAGCCAGGAAGAGGGTCAGGCCCAGGATGAAACCACTGGAGTGAGTCCTCGGGGGGCTACTAAGGGAGCCAGGAAGAGGGTCAGGCCCAGGATGAAACCACTGGAGTGAGTCCTCGGGGGGCTACTAAGGGAGCCAGGAAGAGGGTCAGGCCCAGGATGAAACCACTGGAGTGAGTCCTCGGGGGGCTACTAAGGGAGCCAGGAAGAGGGTCAGGCCCAGGATGAAACCACTGGAGTGAGTCCTCGGGGGGCTACTAAGGGAGCCAGGAAGAGGGTCAGGCCCAGGATGAAAATGTTCAGTAAATCATAAGCTGGAGGGGAGACCCTTGTCTGGAAAAAGAAAGAAGAGACTCCATATATATAGTCACTCTGCTAAGTCATGTCAGTCATGTCTGACTCTGTGCGACCCCGTAGACGGCAGCCCACCAGGCTCCACTGTCCCTGGGATTCTCCAGGCAAGAACACTGGAGTGGGCTGCCATTTCCTTCTCTAGTGCATGAAAGTGAAAAGTGAAAGTGAAGTCGCTCAGTTGTGTACGACTCTTCGTGACCCCATGGACTGCAGCCTACCAGGCTCCTCCATGTCCATAATAATAACCTAATTTTTAAACCTCTTGAAAAACAGGAATTAACCGTTCAAAAACAGGGAGGAGGGAGTATTTGTGAAGATCCCCAAACTGAAACATCTGCATCAATTTTTTCTGAAATACAAAAATGTAACAGTGCAAATGCACACCCCAGACTCCCCAGTATTAAGTCTGGGCCTTAAGACTACATTTTCTTTCTGATGGGCAAAAAAACAGCCATTTATAGAATTGCATTATTTCCCCTACCTTTAGGGCCTCAAAGTGAATTTTACATTTTCAGCCTTACTAAGTTTAAGGAGAGATGGAACTTCTGCATTACTTAAACCCAAACTAGTGCCTAGTTTCTGAACTGAAAAAGCCACAGGATGAATTCTGATCCCTCCTGAAGTAGAGTCTAACGATTTACCATATATGGGCAGGGGCAGAGTGGGGCTGTCTGTGTCTTTTATAAGACCACATATGTAGCATGGGCAAGACTTCTGAGAATCACAGCACGGCTTCCTGTCTGAAGCACAAGAACAGGTCATGCTAAGTACACTTGGTAGATATTTCTATTAAACATGTGCTGAACTGTAAATGAACAATGATTAATTGCCTTCTCTTATATAATGAGTGAAAAATGTTTATGGAGTTTAAGAAAATAGTGATACTAAAGATAGTATTTGATTTAAACGCCATGTATACAGTTCTTAATTCCATTTCAAAATGAGATTTATGTTCATTAAGAGGGATTACTGTGCCTTCATAGTGAGGGAGGTAAAAAAGAGAGGTGGACAAACCCTGTAATTATTGTGTATTCTCATCACCATCAAAAAGCATTTATCAAACATTGTTAGGCATCATTTTCTTGGCTGAGCCGAGGGACTCTCATTATGACCCGGCTGTGCCTGGTTTCTGCCCTAACAACAAACAGCCTGCTCCTTAAGACTCATGCATTCCACAGAGCAGGCCTCCTTCATCCCGGCTAAGTCCACTCACATGGCCGTGAAACGGCAGGGTTTCCCACCAAATAGCAGACCCACCCAACAGAAGACCCCAGGGCTTCCTCCTCTCCCAGGAGCAGAGTGAACAAACAAGGTAAGAATGAGGTGATAAAAACATCAGGAGGGGCAAGGCAGCTTGCTGCTACAGACAGCAGCACCACCTCCAGCCCCAAGTCCCTGATGCTGAGCTGGCGGAAGGGCACCAGCACCCACAGAGGGCACGGCTCCGGCACGGCTCCTGCACGGCCCACGGTTCCTTGTCCAGCCCCATCTCGGGGCCCAGGCAGGGAACATGCTTTCATTCTGGGTCTACCATCTCCCTCTTCCCTGGGAGCTCAGTTGGTAAAGAATCCACCTGCAGTGCAGGAGACCCAGGTTCGACCCCTGGGTCAGGAAGATCCCCTGGAGAAGGGAATGGCAACCCACTACAGTCTTGCCTGGGAAATGCCATGGACAGAGGAGCCTGGCGGGGTCGCCAGGAAATGGACATGACTTAGCAATTAAACCACCACCATCTCCCTCTCAGTTCAGTCAGTTCAGTTCAGTAGCTCAGTCATATCCGACTCTTTGCCACCCTATGAATCGCAGCACGCCAGGCCTCCCTGTCCATCACCAACTCCCGGAGTTCACTCAGACTCACGTCCATCGAGCCACTTATGCCATCCCGCCATCTCATTCTCTGTCGTCCCCTTCTCCTCCTGCCCCCAATCCCTCCCAGCATCAGAGTCTTTTCCAATGAGTCAACTCTTCGCATGAGGTGGCCAAAGTACACCATCTCCCTGTACAAGTTTTAAACAGGAGTTTGAGGCAAGACGAACAAAATGTGCCAGATAAAAAGCTTTGTGGTGAAGGGCAGGAAACACATGAACCCGGGTGAGCTGGCGGCCACGCCGGTCCCCTTCACCAGCTCAGCTGCTGCTGATGGTGTCACCACGCTGACACTCACACTGGTGCCTCGGTTCCCTGTGACAGCGGAGGTGACGCAGGCCTGGGGGCTGGCCTGGAGCAGGCAGGGGGTGGGAAACCCTTGTCCTTCCTTCCACAGAGGGAGGTGGTGAGGGTGGCCCAGGGGTCAGATGAGTCAGGCCAAGCCCCCCGCCCTCCATGGCCCGTCAATTCTATGGCACGGGACAGGGTCTCGTCTGTTACCCGAGGAAGAGCTTACAATGTCACCATGCGGATCGGATGAAAAAAACACACCCAGCCCCCACGGGGATGATTTACCGACTCTCTGTGCCAGAGCTGGGCTCCCTGTGGCCCTGGCTTGTGCCAGGAACTCAGGGCACGCAGTCAGTGCACGGCCCCTCCCTGTGCTAAAAACGAGCACGGGATGTACCCCGGGCTGAGCAAGGCGCAGTTGTGCACCTGCTGATGC
>NW_011494718.1:3803294-3816574 GCF_000754665.1 Bison bison bison
TCACAGCAAAGCCAGCCTGTCCCTGCAGGGGCAGCAGTCGGGAGGTGGCTCCTGCCCAGGGAGGCACACAGCCCCCAGGGAGGGGCTGAAGGCGGGCTGCCAGGCAGCCTTGGGGACTGTCAGGGCGTTCCTGCCTCAGGAAGCTCAGCTCCCGGAGGACAGCGTGCCCCATCGAAGGCCAGGAGGTGGGAATGTAAACGAGCAGAGTGTGACCGAACTTGTCAGATACACAGAGCGAGGGGGACCCTGCAGGGGGAGGGGACGGTGGGTCCCCAGGCTCGGAAGGCCCTGCAGGACCCCAAGGCCTCAGCGGGACCCTGTCTCGTCTCTGGGGTCAGCGGATCATCTGCGGATGAGAGTGCCTGGGGATCCTCAGGGCAGCGCTGGGGTGGGTTTTGGTCACCTCGTCCTTAACCGCCTCTTTCCTCTGAATTATTCCCACACACAAAAAAACAGGATTCTTTAAAACGAGAAGTTGGACAGCTAAGTTGCTTCTTTGGAAGATCCCTAAGTCTTCCACAGCCTTTGCATTTAAAGATTTTTTAAACATAATTTTCAATTGCCTCTGATTTTTAAATCAGGAAGGAAGATAATAAGGAAACCATATTTAACCTCCTCCCTCTTCAGTGGCATAAAGCTGGCAGCCTCCCCTCACGCTTAACTCCCACTGAGTTGGAAATTCAGAGCTCTGTTAGGAAGGTACGGGAGCAGTGCTCAGGAGCAGGCATGAGAAATGCCCAAGCAGGAATAAGATTTCCAGAGCAACCAAATCTTCTTAAAAACTCAATTCATTAAAGCTATCCATCCTAATAAAAGATTTTGAGTACACCTGAAACACAATACTGTAAATCAATATAGTTCAATTACAAAAAAAGATTTTGGAATGCCTTTCTTCACAAAAAAAGATTAAGGAGTGTTCAGTAGGTAGGATCCAGGGTGAACTGCGATCTAATGTACTTCACCCTCAACTCTGTAGGACCCTTTCCTAACAGTAACAAGCACCGTTAACTAATTCTGGCTTTGGAAAATGACAATTAATCTGCAAACAGAAACCTGAGGTGAAGAGAGCAGCTCAGAATACCTGAAGACCCAGTCGCCCACTAAGACCCTCAGCTTGGCACTGTGAAGTTAGCACTGATGGAAAAGAAAAAAGCATAAATACATTGTTTTTGGTTACTAATGGTGCTAAAATCAAGTTCCATAAATTATGTCTGGGAAAAGGAGAGAGATTGGGGAGGGAGGAACCAGCAGCGTATGTAAGAGGGTAACTTACACTTTTTACTTTACAGGACTTTGTATTATTCAAATAACACGTATTTATTTAGCCTTTTACTGAATTTTTTTCAAGGGTCACTTATTCAGAAATAGTACCACAATTTTGGAAGGTTTTACAAAACTGTCTTTCTCTTTTTTTTATCCTATCAAGCTCCTAATCATGCAAAGATTCAGTTAATTCAGTCCCTCCAAAATCAGTAACTTTATTTATACTGCGGTACTATATTGTCAACATAGCCATCTCCATCTTCAGTCAGTTAATACATACAACATCTATTAACAATTTACCTACCTCTTAGTTTTTAGAGCATCTTTATTCAGAAGTGGTCAGTCTTTCCTTTTTTTAAAACAAAAATGCATTATCAAACAACCCCAGGTACACCCTAGGCAAAGATCACCTTAGCTGACAGAAAAGGGAACTAACGTTTACTGAGCTCCCCTGTGCCAAGTACCACGTTAGCTGCATAATGAGGGCTTAATCATCTCAACGATTCAATGAGGTAAGCCTCATTATCCTTACTTTACAGGTGAGGAAACTAAAGTTCACAGGACTTAAGAAACTTGCCCACTTTCTCAATTAAGGGAAGGAATGTCAATTTAAACCCAGGTTCTTTAACTCCATAACTTGTACTCCTTCTACTGGGTAACATTTTACTGTTACAAGAGAAAACCTGGGCTCTGGGTAAAAGAGTGCCCGTTCCATGTGAGTTCTGACATTCCTAAAAATCCTAAAAAAGATGACGCCTCTATTATCGCTCTTGGCATCAAAAACTCATGCCCCAAATTCCTTACCTCCTCTGACTCTGGCAAAAGCTTAAGAAATTCTCGCAACGTCTCTGATCCATAGTGTTCACTCTTTCCGTGATGGATATCTTCCACGATGGACGGAGGTGACCTTGAAAAGACAACAATCAGATTCCATTTCACATTTGCTGCAGTGCCTGAGAAACACAAGCCAGTGGAAATGAAAGCAGATCGCCTCCACCCTCCTTCCCACCCCGCCTCCCTCCCTGTCTGACAGGTGGTCTCGTGTCAGTGACCGTAACAGCCCCCTGCCAGGGCACGCAGGGCGTCCTGACATGCCGGAGGTCCCTTCCATGGGGAACCACCCTTGGGCATCCCGGAGAGGCTAACAGTAGCATCTTCTCTGGGAGAAGAAAAGCAGTTCGGTCAACCTCCTGGAGCCACAGCCCTCTCCTTTCCACGTTAGCACACCTGAACTTAACCACTCTTTGACTCACTTGTCCATCCTCCACTAACGGGGCAACACCTCAGGTGAATTTATAGATTCCCTGACATATCAGGCTTGAAGAGATGCCCCAAGGCAATTCTCCCTGAGCCCCAAATGACTAGATTATGCTTTTATGGAGGAAAACAGCAGCAAGTGACACACACCTGGGGACCCTTCACGACATGTGCCTAAAACAATTTGAAGGGATGAGGGGTGCCTTTCCCTCATTAGAATCTGCGTTTCAGCTCACACCCACAGAGTCTGATGCTGACAGCAGAGGTGTGACTAAAGTTTCAAATGTGTGCAAAAATCTTACTTCTTAAATTGCTTAAGAAATATCCCAATGTTCATGCTCCGTTTTGCATCCAAGAGAGTAATCTGGAAAAAAACACAAGACACATAAGATTGTTAAAGTGTGAACGAGAAGAGCTGGAGACTACTGAGCCTGTGCTCTAGAGCCCAGGAGCCACAACTACCGAGCCCCGCACTGCAGCTGCTGAAGCCTGAGCGCCCTGGAGCCCGTGCTCCGCAGCAACAGAGGCCACCGCAATGAGAAGCCTGCACGCCACGACTAGAGGGGAGCCCCGCGCTGCAACCAGAGAAGAGCCCACACAGCAGCGAAGACCCAGCACAGGCTAAATAAACAAAATGATTTCTTAAAAGAGTTGGAGAAGAGAATTAAAACCTATCAAAATACAACATAATGTATTAATATAAAAGAATGTATTAAAGTAAGAGAATAATTTCCAGTATGTAAATCTGCAGACTGATACCTAATATAGCTTCAAAATATTATCTCCCCAAGCTTTCTACAATATTTCCTTAATGGTAACAATCATATATATATATATATATATGTATATAAAACAATCATATAAATATGCATATATATATTGGCCAAGCTGCAGGGCTTGGGGACCTTAGTTTCTTGACCAGGTATTGAATCTGGGCCCAAAGCAGTGAAAGCACTGAGCTAACCTCTGGACCACCAGGGAATTCCCATATAGATCTATTTTAATATTGCATAATCTCTGATGCTGGGAGGGATTGGGGGCAGGAGGAGAAGGGGACAACAGAGGACGAGATGGCTGGATGGCATCACTGACTCGATGGACGTGAGTCTGAGTGAACTCTGGGTGTTGGTGATGGACAGGGAGGCCTGGTGTGCTGCAATTCATGGGGTTGCAAAGAGTCGGACACGACTGAGCGACTGAACTGAACTGAATCTTAAATAAACTATATCAACATTTTCTAAATTTTACAATTTTCTCTTAGAACAACATAGCCCACATTTAAAAGCCCCAATTTGGAAATAGCTGTCTTAGCATAGCAAGAATCATATGAGATTTGAACTCTGAAGGTATTGCGGCATGAGCTCCAACCCTGACTTAGGGATGTTAAAAGACCAACACTGTTATTTTCAGAAACGCAATAAAATTCTTAGTATTTTTCTAAACAAAAATTTTATTTTCATTCAAAGAGTAGATCCAGTAGCCCTTTTAAAGGAGGAGGTAAGAAAGTGTCCTACACTTTTTTCAGAATTTAAAAGGGAATTTATAAGGGAAAACTCCTAGGCTGTATTTTACCAAGTCTAAGATGCTTTCTTTTTTGGCATGCGAGCATTTCTGGAATCCTCGCCACCATCCCACTCCATCCACAGGGACGTGAGTCAACCCCTGTCCAGCGTGTCCTGCCCGTTAGCCACGCAGCATGTCCTGCCTGTTAGCTATGGGTTATGGGGTTACCGGCATGGTACCACGGCGCTTGTGTTCACAATGCTTGCTTATTTTACTTGGTAATGGCCCAAAGCACAAGTGTGGTAACACTGGCAACTCAGATATGCCAGAGAGAGGCTGTAAAGAGCTTCCTCTAAGTGAAAAGGTGAAAGTTCTTAACAAGGAAAGAAAAAACTCATTTGCTAAGGTTGCTAAGATCTATGGTCAGAAAGAATCTTCCAACCGTGAAATTGTGAAGAAGGAAAAAGAAATTCCTCCCAGCTTTGCTGTTGTCCCTTAAATTGCAGAAGTTACGGCCACAGTGGATAAGTGCTTTGTTGTGCTGGAAGAGGCATTAAATTTGTGCCAGATATTTTGAGAGAGACCACATTCACATAACTTTTATTACAGTACATTATTATTCATGAAATAAAAATTCATATTCTAAGGCAAATCAAGGAAAATATAAACAATTTTTTTTCTCTGCTCTTTGGCCTCCTCTTTCTCCTCTAGTGTGTATCGTGTATCTGTCTTACACATCGACCAAAACTCCCCATCGGCAGAAATACCTGCTCACCCATAAAAGGCAACATTCTCTTGGCATCCACGAGATAACTCCTTAGGAGATAACCTTCCTTCTTAATCTTGTAAGGGGCCACCATGACCCATCACCCACTGTTTGCTTTGTATGGGTAGATCTGGGTTGTGTAGAATGTACAGCCCTTGGTCTCAAAAACTGATACAACTGTGCTTTTATGTCTAATGAGAGGAGCAGTTCTCAGAGCTTTCTGGGAGGCTGTTCCCGGGGTATAGTCCTCAATTTGGCGCAAATAAAATTTTCTGTCTTTTTTAGATAAACTTTGTTCAGCAACATCATAACCGCTCTGTTTTACTATTCCATATTGTTGTTAAGCTCCTACTGTGCCTAACTGATATTGAACTTTATCACAGTTATGTATGTCCAGGGAAAAACACAGTACAGACCTTCCGCAGCTTACATCCTGATAAACCCGTCATGAGTTAAAAATACTGAAAGTGCGCTTCACACTCCTAAACGGCTGACATCACAGCTTAGCGCAGCCTGCTTTAAATGTGTTCAGAACCTTTACCTGAGCCTGCTGCTGCTGCTGCTGCTAAGTTGCTTCAGTCGTGTCCGACTCTGTGCGACCGCATAGACGGCAGCCCACCAGACTCCCCCGTCCCTGGGAGTCTCCAGGCAAGAACACTGGAGTGGGTTGCCATTTCCTTCTCCAATGCATGAAAGTGAAAAGTGAAAGTGAAGTCACTCAGTCGTGTCCGACTCTTCGTGGCCCCATGGACTGCAGCCTACAGGCTCCTCCGTCCATTGGATTTTCCAGGCAAGAGTACCGGAGCTTACAGTTGAGCAAAATCGGCTAACACAAAGACTATTTTATAATAAAGTGCGGAACACCTCCCGTAAAACTGATGGAACGCTGTACTGAAAGTGGAAAACAACGTCTGTCAGCGCGTCGACTTCTTCTTCTTGGGATGGCATGGCTGCCGGGAGCAGCCGCAAGCCCACTGCCCAGTATCGGAAGACGGGACTGTACCGCGGACGGCCAGTGCGGAAAGAGCAAACCTCAAAAGTCCAAGCACGGCTTCTACTGAATGTCTATTGCTTCCATACCATTGTAAGGTTGAAAAACCCTAAGTCAAAAACATCATGGGACCATCTGTATATATAGAGTTTGGTACTGTTCATGGTTTCAAGCATCCACCGGGGTCTTGGAAAGTATTCCCTGCAGATACGGGAGAACTACTGTAATAATTGGGGAGGGCTTATCAGACTGCAAATTAGAACCTTTTATAGAAGGTAGTAGTAGTGTCAGTCACTCAGACGTGTCCAACTCTCTGCGACCCCATGGACTGTAGCCCGCCAGGCTCCTCTGTCCACAGGATTCTCCAGGCGAGAATACTGGAGTGGATTGCCATGCCCTCCTCCAGGGGATCTTCCCTACCCCGGGATCGAACCCATGTCTTCTGCATTGCAGGCAGATTCTTTACTGTCTGAGCCATCAGGGAAGCCCTTTTTTAGGGGTTGGGTATTATTAAACATAGAAGCCATTTCTTTGGAAGTAAATATCCAGCCAGAATAGCTGGAGGAAAGATAACCTTAAAATTCTCCCATTTTCCCCATTTGTTTTTCGGAGGAGGGAGACTAGTTAAATAGGAATGTTGCTACAATGCTCTTTCTTTCCAAACGTACGTGATTCATTGTGAACAGAAAAGAATCAGGTTTCAAATTAAATTCCTGATCTCTGGGCCTGCTTCTAAGTTTATAAGAGGCAGCAAGATTGTTAACCAAAGTTAATGGGACTTTCTGGCTAGAAGGTTAAATTTTTACAAGAGTATGGTTGCCTGCTTTTGAAGACTAATCTTAAACAATCACATTATTTACTATCTGAGGGGTTTATTTCATCTTAACACAATCACCTGCCAGCCATAAAATAAACTCCTAAACTAAAAGGACAGGCTCCTCACTGGAATCCTACCCAGGGATTACAGTTCAAGTTCAGTGTGAAGGGAGGGGAGAGGAGACGGGAGAGAAAGTCACACTTCACATCCTCTAAGAGGAGAGCTTATACCAAAAAGAGGAATCTGGATTTCAGACAGAAAATGATGTGGTTATAGAATTCACAACTAAAATGTAAGAACATGCACACTGATCTGAAGAGCTTTTTCTGCACTCATATCTGCCCAGAATGGGGACAAACCTTCTTTTATATTTTTTCGCTAAACTACCACCTCCTGCTATATCTCACCCTGGCGGCAGCACCCTCGCCCAGCCCCACCCTCAGCCTCTTCACCCATCGGCCCTCAGGGCTCTGTGTGCTCAGTCTAGACCCCCTGCTGCTGCTGTTGGAAAAGCAGGTGGAGAAATCACTGTCATTGTCCCTATTTCACAGATAAGGAAACTGAGCCTTAGGGATGTCATTTTATACCTTCCCAAAGCAACAGGCTCCCTCTGGTTCCTATTCACCCCGTTCTTATGACCTTCCCTTCTGCTGAGGATACAGGAATACAGAGAAATAGCGAAGGTCCCCACCAGCCCAGTATTCACACTGACATGCTTTTCCAGGAATGGGGGCAGGTCTGCAGAGAGTGGTCCACAGGCCTGGCCAAAGCCCCGGTGACCCCAGGGCTGTTCGCGTGGGACACACGACAGTACCCAGGTTCCGGGAGTGGAGCTCTGAGCCAGGAAGGCACAGCGCGGGGGCCACGCCTGGGGCAGCAGCGGTCTCCACAGCCTGAAGTGAAGCTTCAGAACCTGGTCCGTCATTAGGGGGGCTCCTTGGGGAAAGAGCACCTTAAAGGGAAACTGGCACCCAGAGCCTCCTGCAAAGCACAGGAGAGTGAGGCGGCTGAGAATGCTGTGGGGACGGCGCCCTTCTCTCCAGGCCTCCTCAGCTGTGCCCAGTGCGGGCAGCCTACTCTCAGAGGGCATCACCTGAACGCCTCCCAAAGCGGTGTTATCACACAGTCCTTTGAAGAGGGTTATCAGGACACGTGTAAATTAGCTTATCTCACTTCCCCAAAGGCTGGCCGGAGGTTCAGATACCCGGCAGTGTAGGGCAGGAGGTGCTGGTGCTCTGAGTCACCCCCAGGAGTGCACTCCAGCGGCCCAAGAACAGGGTGACTGACCCGACCCCTCCCTCTCCACCAGTTCAGTCAATCCTATTGACTCCTTGGGACACCACAGCCTGCCACACCCGTGACCTCGGCGTGCACAGAGCTTGTGACCGTTCCCACGAGGGGCCTGCCTGCGAGTTCACTCCCCCCGGTGCACAGGGGAGCCGAGATGCGAGGGCAGGGGCCCAGCAGCTCTCGGAAGAGCCTCCCCACAGGCCACCAGGGCCAGGGCTCAGGCCCCTCTGCAGCCCTGAAACAGCAGCGCTGTCTCCGTGCTCAGGGAAGCTGGTGAAAGCTCCAACTAAGCGCTTCGCCTTTCTCCTACCATTCTTATACTCTCATCCACCTGCTCCAAACTCTGCCTCTCGTATTCATTACAGGAAGAAGAAACTTTCCTTTTTAAATTGTGGTAAAATACACACGTGCTGTGCTGTGTTCAGTCGCTCAGTCGTGTCTGACTCTTTGTGACCCCATGGACTGCAGCCCGCCAGGCTCCTCTGTCCATGGGGATTCTCCAGGCAAGAATGCTGGAGTGGGCTGCCATGCCCTCCTCCAGGGGATCTTCCCCGACCAGGGGTTGAACGCAGGTCTCCTGCATGGCAGGAGGATTCTTTACCAGTTGAGCCACCCAGGAAGCCCCAAAATACACACAACAGTTCCCATTTTACCATAACAGGTAACCATTTTTTTAAGTGCACAGTTCAGCAGCAATAGGTACACTCACACTATGGTGTAAACATCTCCAGAGCCCTTCATCTTGCAAACTGAGGCTCCATCCCCAGTACACACTAACCTTCCCTCCCCACCACTGGAGGCCACCTGCTACTTGTCTCAGACTTCAGAACATTCTGGGACTAGAACAGAAGCTGACAAAAAATGACTGATGCCTGAATTACTATGTGGGAAAATTACTTTTCACAAATTTAGAAAAGCCAATCTTCCTTCCTCCCTTTCTCTTTCCTCTCCTTCCTTTTTCTAATAAGCAACTTTAATTCTTTCTTATGTGGTATGAGTAATGAGCAGTAATTATAATATTACTACACACACCACAGTGAATGACCTCAAGTGTTTTCAATGTTTACATTTTTTTTTCAAATTTCAGTTTTACAGACATGTAATTGAGAAATAAAATTGTAAGAAATTTAAGGAATACATGGTGATTTGATATATATATACACACTGCATGCTGACATACATTCCCCTCATCTAGTTAAAGAACATCCATCGCCTAACATATTTCTCTTTTGTGAGTGTGTGTGTAGAGTGAAGTTCTACTCTCTTAGCAAATACAGTGTTATCAACCAGTCACCAGGTTCCACATTATGTCCTCAGACCCCATTCATCTTACAGTTTTCTCTGTGAACACCTATTTTGACCCATCATACTGGTGTCTTATAAGACAGTCCCTCTGCTCCTTTGGCTCACTTCTGGCAGTTCAGTTTACTTTCTTTGGAGGAGACGAGATGGCTAGGACTGTCTTCCCCTTCAGAGCATTTCAGATTCTGTAGGGAGACAAATGCAGCCCTAAGTAACCAGCTCTGGGGGGCTGAAGAGCAGCACTAACAGATGGACAGGGGCTTCTCAGACCTGAGACCACCGAACTCAGGAAAGAAGATGGAGTTTGAGTTGAATCTCTTTATTACTACCCCAGTAACATTGTTTGTTATTTCTAGTTACTTTATTACAGTTTATTATTGTAGCATCTGTAGCCTCTTCAAGTTAATTTTTAGCTAACAAAGATACACAGACAGTATTTCATAACCTTTTCCCCCTTACTAAATGTTCTAATTTACTATTTCAGATGTTGCTCTTCCTAAATTTAGCCATTCTCAAATCCAGTTCTTCTCTGTCTCCCAGTAATTTCTTCCTTCAGAGTACAATGGAACTTATTTGTAATGCCTTATAAGCGCTTTAAAGCCAGAGCCAACCACATAACGGCAGGTCATTTCTTTAGGAGGTTATTACATTTCAAGGGGACATAATCGGATTCGTGGTGTGTCTGAGTCTCCAGAACTATGAGCTGTGTGGCAGCAGACTGGAAAGCCACACTTCCAGGCTCAGGACGGAGCTCCTTGGCTACAGGCTTCCCGTGCACACTTCAGTTTGCAGTTTCAACCCTGGACTCCACTTACTACTGAGGGAATCGGAAGATGTATCCCTGGTCTGTGTTAGACTACCATTCTGCTGGGCTGTAACTTCTCTACAAGAAAATCTAATGACGGAATAAAATAGCATGTACTGTATTCTTTTGCCAAAAAAAAAAGAAGTATATGTAGTATATGTGACACTTCTTACTCTGAGCCATGTTGGAGATAGCATGAAAAATGAAAATGCATTCTGGACCCCCTGTGATGTGACAATATTACCTAATCTATCCTTAAATCCATCTACCTTCACTACTTATCCTGAGTACTGAAGAGTTGAAGAGTTAGATCACCTTATAATACAGCCGTGGTGATTTCATTTTTATTTCTAGACAGCTGTCTCTCAGATTAGGACCTACATGTGTTAAAAGATATCTGCACACCCACCATTCATAGCAGCATTATTCACAAAAACCAAAAGGTGGAAGCGACCCAAGTGTCCGTCAAGGATGGCTAGATAAACAAAATATGATAAATATATGCCTGCTTGCTCAGTCACTCAGTCGCATCCGACTCTTTGTGACCCTCTGGACTGTAGCCCACCAGGCTCCTCTGTCCATGGGATTCTCCAGGCAAGAGTACTGGAGTGGGTTGCCACTTCCTCCTCCAGGGGATCTTCCTGACCCAGAGATCAAAACTGAGTCTCATACAACTCCTGCCTTCGCAGGCAGAATCTTTTGCCACCGAGCCACCTGGGAAACGCTGTGATATACACATGCAATGGAATATTAGCCTGAAAATTCTGGCACATGTTACAGCATGGATGAACCTTGAAAACACTGTGCTAAGTGAAACAGTCCGGTCACAAAAAGACAAATACTGTGCAAGGTACCTCGGGTAGTTAGACTCATAGAGACAGAAAGCGGAAGGGTGGCTGCCAGGGGCTGGGGGGAGAGGACAGCGGGAACAGTTTGCATTTTGCAAGATGCAAGGACTTCTGTGGACGGGTGGTGATGGTGGCCATTCAACAACGTGAATGTTTCCATGCTACTAAACGATACACTTAAAAACTGTTCAGAGAGACTTCCCTCATGGTCCAATGGCTAAGACTGTGCTTCCAATCCAGGGGGCCCAGGTTCAATCTCTGGTTGGGAAAGCAGATCCCACATGCTGCAACTAAGACCTGGCATAGCCAAATCAATAAACAGTTTTAAAAAATTTTAAGAGGGTGAATGTTATGCTATGTACATATCACCACAATTTAAAATATAATTATTCACTTTCAGGCTTTGTTTTTTTTTAAAGTTAAAGAAAAAAAAGAAAAGATGTACCTAGAGTAAAGGGAGGTGAAGAGAAAGACTCTTTTACCTGAATTTTAGATCTGGCCTAAGAAACAGACATTTCTGCTTCTGCCTTAGTTGGAAAAAGATGTTACAAGCCCCTCCTGTTCCTTCCATCAGTGGGTCTGAATCCCTCTTGAAGTCACAAACATCCAGCAGCAAGTTCTGTACAGCCTCTTAAACACCTGGCCGGCGGCCTCCCTGGGGGCTCGATCGGCCAGATCCCCTTCTGTCTGTGATGGGCCTTCCTGAGACATGTGCTCTGACTCCGGGCCCCCATCCACTCTTTCCTTCAAAGTGCTGGAAGGCCAGCAAGCAGAGCTGGGGAACAACGGTAAGGATGACCTACTGTCCACCAGGAGCCTCTGCTGGAAGTGAGGTCACAGGCCAGGGCACTGAAGAAACAACTTCCTGCTCCTTCTGATACTGAAGCAATGAGCTCAGAAATCAAAGGTCTTTGCACAAAGCAGAGAGCAGGGAAAGCCAGGACGCTGAGCATGTCCTGGACACCTCCTCTCACATGCCTCTCAGCTCACGCCTAATTCCACTCCTAGGGTTCTCCATATTTCATAAAAACTTGGCTGTTTCAACAGGGTACCATATAGCCAGTTTCAAGGGCCCCCAGACAGAGAAAAGAGGTCAATACTGCCAGCTCAAGAATTCAGTGATGTGGAGAGCTACCACTTCATTTCAGAGCTCTGCCCATTCTCTTATCTAGTCAGCTCTATTTTCCTTGCTCCTTTCCAACAGATTAAAAAATAATGCATTTCTATTGCCCTTATTTTGGGGGGTGTCAACATCCTTTTCCCTCTTGGTTTCCTAATTAATTCTTCTAGCAAGTAGGGTTGTCTTAATTTACCTTCATGCTTCTAAACAGAGAATACTTACAAAGCTCATTTTGCATCAGTTTCTGTAAGACATGGTGACCTGTTTCTCTGGGGCCATGCTTTCACTTAACTTTTCAGAACTTGTTAGCTTTATATTTTTCTCAAAGTAACACAGCTCGTGTTCACTGGAAACATGCTTTGTAGAAAGTCTATCTAATCACTGGAAACATGCTTTGTAGAAAGTCTATCTGAAAATAGCGTTATGCTTTGGCTGTCAGAAATCTCTGTTCCACAAAGGCCAAAATTTAATTAGGAGGTCAGAGGAATAAAGACCACCTCAAAACACTTGTGGAAAGAAAACTGGAGGGAAAAACAAAGATAAACGTCTAAGGATGTACATTACTTAATGATGTTATTTAATAAAAGGCATTTCGTCTCAGAGAGCTCCAGTTAATGTCAAGTAACTGAGCTCAGAAGCTCAGAGTTTTGTCTCCGCGGAGCTCTTCCACCCGGGGTGCGGGGAGGGGCGTGGGACATGCAGATTTGCTGCAGGCAGGGCTGGGCTGGGAGGCCAGTGAGGCCCCAGACAGCGTGTTCTCCGCATGAGGTCATGGTCCTCTGGGACGTCTGGGAGGATACGGCTCGCAGGCCTCTTACACTTGCTTGCTGCTCAGCTCAGGCTCATCATATAGGGCCCTCCTTTCATTTTCAGAGCGTGCTCACTCGGGTTATCTCATGTCTCAGTGATTCCAGCAGGTTTGGGAACGGAGGCACATACCCAAACACAAAACCACGCAGCATGAGGAGAAGCGCCACCCCCCACCCCCCCACCTCCGTGGGCCTCTCTTACCTCTTCTCTGGCCTCCCTGGAGGACGAATGTAAAGACCCTCCCCTCCGGGAAGGGGGAGCCATGGTGGCATATTCCTGCTGCCCAAACAGCTCTTCGACGGTCTTGGTGTCGATCTGGTAGTGATGCTGCTGGCTGGCTGCCAAGGTCCAGATGTTGGTTTTGCCCCGAACTTGCTCTTCTGGAATGGTTTTCCAATAAAAGCTTCTCATCCGCTTTTTCTTACCAAGCTGGCTGTAGCCGTTCAGGTGAGAGTTTGGGGGTAGTCCTGGAGGAGGTGGGGGCACCGGAGGCCCCCCCGGCAGTGGA
>NW_011494718.1:3816674-3821661 GCF_000754665.1 Bison bison bison
GCGGGGGCGGTGCCTGCGCAGTCATGAAGCCGGCTGCCATGGCGGTGTTCCCATTGCCTTTATCGCTGACCAAGGAGACACAGTTCATAACATGCATAGCACCGCTGCCTTCTAAGGAGGCAGTTTCTTGCCCTTGGGGAAGCAGACACAGCCATCAAACTCGTGCCACGCTTTTCCGTCTGCTAGTAGGCCGCCAGAGAAAAGGCAGCGGGGTGGTGCGTCCTCTTCCAAACCTGCAAAGGTAAGACAACTTTCAGTTCCGTTCAGGAGGACACTGCCATATGGCGACTCCCTTCCCAGGCCACTGCCAGCCCTCCCAGAGTAGCTGGATGTTAAAATCAACGAGGGCCACAGGTCCAGAAGAGCACGGAAAGGGACTAATAGCTTTCTAAACGTGAACCAAATTTTACTACCTGGAAATGCTGCCAAAGCAGCAATGGTAAACCCCATCTGGAAACCTTCCATTCACCAATAAACACATATTTACCAGAACCTGCGATAGGTTCAGCTCACTTTCTGAATAAGCTACTTGTTCACTAACTGGCTTGTTTCCTTGGGGCAGTGGATCTCCCATCCCTGGGGAAATTACCCAGATGGCTGCAGCCTTAGTGACTCTGCCTTTCTCCAGTAGGGACATGTCCCCGGGTCAGCGGGTCAAAGGGCACCCTCCACCTTGCACATATGATAAACTAATGGCCAAACCTTCTCCCAGAATCCAGGCCACCATCTTCCACCTATACCTGATGATGCTGCTTCCCCGCAGAGGAAAGAATGCCAGGCAGGAAGATGAAAGGTTCCAGATCGAAACCCACCTTTCTTGCTTACAATTTTAGAAGGGCCACTTCCTCTCACTAGACTTGGGCTTTCTCCTTTGTAAATTTAGGAGGCTGGGATTGACCTCCACCTTCGCTCCCACAGCAGTTGTTTTGGGCTCGTGTTAGGGCATTCTCTGTGCACCATCAGAACACTTCTCTGCCTCTCCTGCTCCATCTGAGACTATTAGCAGAGCAGACACCAGCACAAGACGGGAGGTGCCCAAACCACGCCTGTCACATGTCTACCCCTCATCCACTCAGTCACGGGCTTATCTCAGTGGCTTGTGTTTTTATTGACCTTTAAATGTTTGTTTTTGGTGTTTTTGGTGGCGGAATCTGGTGTGAAAACAGGGGTCAAAACAACTACATTTCTTCAGCTATGAGGACAGGTGAGTGGACACAGGGCCCTGTGCAGGCTGTGGAATGTGCACCCAAGTATGTGGGCATGTAAAAAGGGGGCTGTTCTGTCCAGGCGATAAAGGCTCACATGGAGGAGGAATCATCCTTCTACAGCATTCACTTACACATCTTCATCAAACACAGCAGAATTCTACAGGAGTAAATGTTATTAAATGTTTCACGCAGAATCACACACAAACGGCAGGCCTGCCTCGGGAGGAAGAGGGAAGACTCCAAAAAGAGTCTCTTCTTCAGATCCCAGGGCTGCTACTTCTTTGGGGGTGCAACCTGGGCTGAGGTAGATTATTTAACTTATATTTCAGCATCCTCCTCTGTACTCCACACTGTAAGCATACACCATTCCATTGGTTTGTATGAGATAAATGAGCTCATACATGTACACCCTTACCAAGACGCCTGGTATGTGGTTAGCCATTACTAACAACTGGTATCAGATGCATATACAATTTCTCTTTATTTTCACAAGTAGTGCATTTGCTTTAAAATACATATTGGGTTTACAAGTAAAATGCTAAGTTGCCCTTGGCTACTAGAAACGTACCTTTAATATTTCCAATCTCTGCTTTCTAAGTTACTAGGTTTATGACCTTTGTCCTTTTTCAATACTCAGTGATTGTATATTACATTTCTACACATTACGGGAACAAACGTTTTTATGAAACATTTAAATATTTAAGTTCTAAAAATTATATATGGGGAGAAAATAGGATAATTGGATAAATTTTTTAAAGCATTTTAAACACTTTTAAGTGCACATCCCTTGGACTGCAAGGAGATCCAACCAGTCCATTCTGAAGGAGATCAGCCCTGGGATTTCTTTGGAAGGAATGATGCTAAAGCTGAAACTCCAGTACTTTGGCCACCTCATGCAAAGAGTTGACTCATTGGAAAAAACTCTGATGCTGGAAGGGATTGGGGGCAGGAGGAGAAGGGGACGACAGAGGATGAGATGGCTGGATGGCATCACTGACTCGATGGACGTGAGTCTGAGTGAACTCCGGGAGTTGGTGATGGACAGGGAGGCCTGGTGTGCTGCGATTCATGGGATCGCAAAGAGTCGGACACGACTGAGCGACTGAACTGAACTGAACTGAAGTGCACATCAGTGGCATTAAGTACATTCACATTGTTGTGTGAAGTGTCATCATGGCATAATGTTTTAGAAAGTAAAACTGAAAATATTTATCCAAGCCAACTTACAACTCACTAGAGATGCAACCAGCTTTTAGAAGGAATTTTCATAATTATCATTAGGGGCGTAACTAGGCTGTTTTCATAGTTGGCACCCCTAAAGCAAATGACTCATTGTCAATTACAGTTTATAGTTATATTTGAACTCTTCTTCTCTCAAGACTCTACAGGTAATCTTGGCAGTTTATCCTTACATATTTTAAAATACTTCTGTACACGAAATATCTCATATATAGAAGAATTGCTAATCCTCCAATTCACCTCCAATTCCAGATATGCTGACTTGTTTATAGATTATCCCTGTTAAGAATCGTGATGAGCTAAAAACGTCCCCATCCTAGAAAGAAGTAACTCATTCGGCGCTGTGTTAGTATATGCACAGCTGTGCCATTAAACCTCCCATAGCAAATGTGAAGATACTAATAAAGAGTGAGAAAGACTATGCCCTCAAAGGTCGTGCAACAACACTGTCTCCTAATACCAAAGCCCCTAAGCATATAGGTTCTTTTGAGTACAGCCTTTTCTGCAGAGGAAATACAAGCTTAAAGCTTGTCAAAGTAAAAAGTGACACGAGCTGGTTTTGCATGGGCAGGATTCTAACCACTATTCTGTCTTGAGAAAGAATGCTATTTTAGAAAGTTAAAGGAACAAAAGAAAATTTACAACATTGTGCCTGGTATGTTGTCTGGCTAATTTTTTCC
This sequence comes from Bison bison bison, assembly GCF_000754665.1. Classification (NCBI taxonomy): domain Eukaryota; kingdom Metazoa; phylum Chordata; class Mammalia; order Artiodactyla; family Bovidae; genus Bison; species Bison bison. The sequence continues at coordinate 3,819,802 of NW_011494718.1, forward strand.
CAGGGTAACATACAAGGATCCTAGGCCCCCAACAGCTTCTAATGAATGAGTTCTCCAGCAATGATTAGCTAAGATGCTAATGCTTTTACTAGAAGCCTCAATGGGGCTTTGACAGGGCTTCCCCCTTGGGCCAGGATTTCCAATGTCAAAGAGATGCCAGGAAAAAGAAAGTGCAGACAGACATTCTAACCCTTTCCACAGTCCCATGAGATATTAAAACAGAGGACACACAAAGTGCCAGATTAAAGCTTGTCCGCAGTGAAGATGCAAAGGTGTACTCTCCAAGCCCGCGAGAACACAGGTGACGAAGCAGCCCCGAAGCAGACTGCTTCACACAGTGGGCGGCTGCCTTCCTGACAATGGAATGAGCTTTGGGCTCTATCTGGAAAATGTCAAGTGTCTCATCAATCTCCCCCAGGACAAAGAGAGACAGGCTTGTATTTAACATCTTACCTACAGGTTGGGGACCTCAGCAGCAGGGGGGACGGCTGCTAAGGTTGACAAATGCCCAGCCCTGAGTAAATCATAGAGGTGTCACAATCAGTCTCTGAAGATGAGAACTTCTCTTCAAGTCCCCTGACTGCTAATCAGGACCCACTGGGGGTAAATCCGAGTGGAGGTCTCTCCTGGGGAGGCTGTAGCTCAGCTGAACATCTCCCAACTATGGGTTTTTAAAAAGGGGACATTTGAGCTGATCAGTAAGCAAAAAGTCTTAGAATGAGAATGTTTATAAGGGTCTTCAAAGGAGCCTAACTCTTGCCTTTGCTCTTGGTGTCAGAAACAGTGTTGAAGCTCTTGAAGGGAGTGGGTGGCAGGGAAGAAAAGAATAAGTATATTTCATTTCACAGTGTATTTAGGAGGAAAACGTGTTCCTGAAAGCTCCTTCGGGGCTCAGAGCTTTCCTGAAAGAGGGTTAGTAGGGCCCTGTTGCTCAGCTGATCACTCACCCGCTAGGTCAACAAAAAGCAAAAGTAAACGCCAGGGGAAACCTACCAGAAAAACCTCTCCCTTTGATTCCTGACTTGTGTCACAGATGAGGCGGGAGCAGGAAAGGCTGGCCCGCACCCTTCTGATGACAAACGGGGGCAGAGCAAGCCCGGTGTGGAGAGAAGAGGCAGAGGAACCCACAGCTCTGTTTTATTTGGGGAGAGAGGAGAGGGTGGGGAAGGAGCAGTCAATTCTAAAACACGGAATGTTTGCTTCCACCAACTTACTGGGAAAACGCCTCCCCCCATCACCTATCTTTCAAAACCTTTCTTGACTATTGAACACAAAACGTCAACCACACAGTGGAACCAGAGCTGGCAACACCCAACCAGGTCTTCACCTTGGCACTTTCACCTGCAGTGAAGAACCCAAGATGCTTTCAGTCCCCGCAGTTAATCTGCTGTCGCACAACAATCCACAGACACCCCTGAGCGCGACACCCTGGGAGCAGAGATAAAAACGCCTGTGTTTTCAAGGTACATTTTCAGCTTCTCTCAATGTCGCCAAACCAAGAGGGGGGGGAAAAAAGCACACAGGCGCCAAAGGATGCTCTAAAGAGAAAAAAGCGCTCGCGATTCATTCCAGGAAGACAACCATGGGTCAGGAGAGAGGGGGTCACAGACAGTCAAACCCCAGGGGCAGTTTCTATGCAAACAGCTGTTTGAAAATGGACTCCCGAGGAGTCGGCATGGGGGACACCGGGACCCGATTTCTTTCTGGAGGCCCAGCAGTTCCCCAGGTCTCTGCACTGGCAAGCGGTCCAGCGCGTCCTTCCATCCCCAACCCCCGGCTCGTGTCCCACCCCAGCCACTCACCGAAGCGCCACCGGCCCGGCCGCACGAAAGGCTCCGAGGGCGCTGCCTCCGCCCGAGT
>NW_011494718.1:3822447-3822873 GCF_000754665.1 Bison bison bison
GCAGGGTTCAACTTCCAACCTGAACGTCGCACGGGCCGAGTGGACGTGCCAGTGCGAGTGCCGCTTTGTCGTCGGCCCGCATCACTCGGACGCCGTTCTGGCCAGCCCCGCACCCACTGGCAGGAGGGGCGAGTCGTGGCTCCCAGCTGGCCAGGGAGCCGGCGCGGCGCCCCTCGCTGCGCGCTCTTGGATGGGCGGGGATCCAGTGGGAGCGCAGTTTATCCGAGTCCTCGCAGCTAAAGCTCAATCAGCCAGCCGAGGTTTAACCCGGAGGCGGCCAGGGACCTATCTGGTTCTACGTACGCGCGTCCAGACCGGAGCGTCTTCCCCTCAAGGGGTCGATCGCTGTCCTCTGCGGCCTGGCGACTGCAGCCACCAGGTCGAGAGAGCTCAAACCTCCCCAGCCTTCCCGGTGAAGCTCGAAGA
>NW_011494718.1:3823124-3837374 GCF_000754665.1 Bison bison bison
TGCAAAGGGCAGCACGCCCTTTCCTGCTCGGCCCTTCCGCCCTCACTCCGGGAGCGCCCACGCCGGTGCTGCCGCGTTCACCTGCGCGGGACCCCGGGGGCGTGGTTGCCAGCACCCGAAGGCTGGCGCAGAGCGGCCACCGAGGAAAGTCGAGGGGCGGCAGGGGACAGAGAGGTACGGACTGTGCAGAAGAACCAGGTGTCCTCCTGGAACCAGCAAAGGGAGGCGCCGAGCTGGTTCTGAACCCGCAAGTGGCTCCACAAAGGAGCCTCTGCGACAGCCTCCCCAACACCATTGCCAGTGCACACGCGCGCGCACACGCATATTAGCACATTCATGCACGCTCAAACCCCGCGCGCACACACAAACGCGTGCCAGGCCTCCCTCTGCCCAACACACTCGTTTCTACCGGGAGCAGGAGTCAGCACTGGGGTGAACTGTCCCAGCCTGCGTGGCCGAGTCCCAGCCGGGCCGTAGCTTCCCAAATCAGCTTCTCCCTGGCCCGTGTCATCCGGTAAGTTTGTTACTTTTTTTTTTTTTTTTTTTAATCTCCTCAACGATAGTGGTAAGAGAAACCTTTCAGTTATATATAAAAGAAAAAGTCCATCCCAGGACTGATTGAATAAACAGAGCTGTCTGGGAAAGGCCCCTCACAGGAGGAAACCCGGGAACGGTTTAATTGCATCTTTTTTCAAAGTGACTTGTGAGCCAGGCAGTGAGAAAGGAGTAATCAAAGAAAACCCATCCCGAGCGAAGCGGCTGATGGGAAATCAGCTGCAGGGGTGGGGAGGTGCCCTCTGCGAGGATGAAGTCATTGCTACCTTTGGCTCTGTGCTCGCAGATAGCAGACCAGGGCTTATCCAGCTTCTGGTGCCTGAGGACTTCCGCCTTTGTGCCCTGGTCCACAGCCCCTGAATTCCCAGGACAGAATTCCCGGCCTCCAAGTGGATAGAAAACGAGAAGCTATTAGGATAAAACCGAGAACAAACAACCCCCCACCCCCAAACAAAATCCTGCCCAGCAGGCTTACACTACCATCAAGAAAAGTAGATCCAGGGAAGACCACGGAAAATCTCAAGGGGTGCGGAGTGTCTGTTACAGAAGAGATGGCCTCAAAGGAATACTGACGGCAGAGGCGCAAGTGAAAGTGAAGTCGCTCAGTCGTGTCTGACTGTTTGCGAACCCACGGACTGTAGCCCACCAGGCTCCTCCATCCATGAGAATCTCCAGGCAGGAATACTGGAGTGGGTTGCCATTTCCTTCTCCAGGGGATCTTCCCGACCCCAGGATCAAACCCGGGTATCCTGCCTTGTAGGCAGACGCTTTACCATCTGAGCTACCAGGGAAGCCCAGAAGTTAAATTACAGAATAGCAAAGTGAGGCGCTAATGGCATCCTCTTCGTTTATGTTAACCTTGCCAGATGAGGCATCTACAGACACTTCTTGCTCAGCAAGCCCCCTTCCTCACAATGTACTGAGTGTGCATTCTAAAATCAGTCACTTTTTTTGCAGGGTCAAGTCCAGTGACCCATCCTCAGTCCTTCAGCCCTTTGATGTCCCTGCAGCATCCTGACTGCAGGCCTTCTGTCTGTCTCTTTACTGACCCTTCTTGTCCTCTGAGGACAGTAACTGGATTCTTCTAGCTCTTTATTTCCCCTTATCCCATGGGTACTGCCTTCTGACTTCAACCCACAGGGGTCCAGAATTTGTAGGGCCTGAAGCTTGGATATACAACTCCCCAGGGAGCTTTTAAAAGAAAAACAGTTAAGACTTACAAACGCAACCCAGCTCGGTGTCCCAGGGAGTGTGTGGGGAAACTGAGAGGCAGGAGAGTGAGCTCTGAGGTGAGTTCACCTCTGATTTCACCTCTGTATCCATACCCTGTCCCTGTAATGGTTCAAGTCCAAATTCCTTGTCCAAAAGTCAACTCATCTGTCTCTCAATACTAGTACTCTTCCATCTGCACCCCTTATTTAAGACCTGATTTTTAAAAAAAATATTTTTTTGTTGTGGACCATTTTTTAAAAGTCTTTATTGAATGAGTTACAATATTGCTTTTGTTTTATGTCTTGGTTTTTTGGCCACAAGGCATGTGGGATCTTAGTTCCCCAACAAAGGATCGAGCCTGCGTCCCCTGCATTGGAAGGCCAAGTCAGTAACCAGTGGACCTCCAGGGAAATCCCAAGTCCAGATTTTTAAAATTTAAAATCCCAGTTTTCCTCTGGGTTCTTTTTCTCTGTCACATTTTTAATATCCAAGTATTTGCCACATTTGTCGTTCTTTACCAAGTGGTATCTACTCCATCTGTACTTTGTATCCACCGCCACTATCCCAGCCCCCTGAGAGGAAGGAGGCGGTGGTTTCTTTGCTGTTGGCTGTGTTTCAGGCATCACGCTTGATTCTCACAACCTTCCTAGAAATCCTACCTTTTCTATTTTGCAGCTTGGACAATTGAAACCTGGACTCCTGCACCCACTGCTTCAGCAGTCTCTCTGCCTCTCCTCCTGACTCTGCTGTCAGGTCAGTGTTTTTCAAAGCCTGATTCCATCCCATCACCCACCCGTTTGAAACCTTCTGTAGGTTTGCATAGGTGCCTGCAGGGGGGAGATGGCCATCTTCTGTCTGACACGTCGGCAGCATCCTTCCTTCGTCTTCTGCAGCGTGAAGCACCCCATTTCACTCAGTTTGTATAGAGATTCATTTTTGATGTATCTGCAGGAGGAGGTGAATTCCACGTCCTTGTACTCCGCCACCTTGATTCCCTCCCATTTCCCTTGAGCAGCACCGTGTGCTGACCCTGAAAGAAACACATTTATTTTCATTCTTCTTTTCTGAGTTGTGCATATGAGGCAGCCAAAACGCCCTTGAATAGAGCAGAACACAGTTCTCACTCTAATGTCCCAGTGGGTTGGATCTGAGGCTGCAAATCCAGAGGGCAATTTATCCTTCATTCATTGTGAGCCACACCTTCATCTCACCTAAGACTGTGCTCAGGAGTTAAGATCTGCAGTTCATCTGTTTCCCAGTAATGTCCCAGCCACTCTGCGGGGAGGCCAGAAAGCTTCTTGAAGCCAGGCTGCCCAAAGTCAGCGCAGCTCCTGGAGTTTGTGGCCAGGAGGTTGCTGCTGCTGCTGCTGCTGCTACTTCTGGGCTCCGGGGCCGTGGCCAGCCCGCACCTCTCCAGGCCAGCTGGGCCTCCTGGGAGCACGGCAGGGGCTCCGAGTGGCTTCCTAGGTGCCAGCTGCAAGCCCTACTGAAGAATTCTGTTTGCAGCTCTCCCTCCCTCTCCCTAGGCTGTCCTTCCCTGAGGGCTTCATTTCCTTTGCCCAGATCTTTGTATTTCTTTCAGCCTCAGCTCCTCGGCCCTGAAAAGCTTTCAGTTTCTCCTACATGGAGCATTTCAGATTTGGATCTCTCGTTGTGCGGGTGCTGAATCACTCAGTCATGCCCAGCTCAGTGTGACCCCATGGACCACAGCCCACCAGGCTCCTCGGTCCACAGGATTCTCCAGGCAAGAATACTGGAGTGGGTTGCCATTCCCTTCTCCAGGGGATCTTCCTGACCCAGGGATTGAACCCAGGTCTCCTGCATTACAGGCAGATTCTTTATTGTCTGAGCCACCTGGGAAGCCATGAAAGAAAACTTTCAAACCAAAATGAGGCAAATGTCAGGATGCAATCTAAAGAAGACTTCACAGTTCTGAGACAGGCTTATCTGCTCAAGCAGTGTGGTCCTCTGGGGACCACTGTGACACACCAAGTCCCCTCTGGCTTAGTAGTGAGGCTGCAAATTAATTTTTAAATCTTTCTCTCCCTCTCCCTTTCTAATATAGACTGAGATTTACTTCATCTTTGCTCTTCTTAAAACATGTATTTGATGAAATTAGTTGTTCAGTAGATTATGGGCTATATCTTTGCTCTTAACAATTGGAAACTGCAAAAAGAAACAAACCTTACCACCTCTGTAGTTAAACAGACTTGCAGACAAAAGCAAAGTCTCACCAGCCCTTCTAGCAACAGCCATTTCTAAGAGAAATCGCTAGACCTTGTTTCCTTCAGAAAACGAAAGTGTAAAATGAATAAAATGAGCAGAATTTATAACATCACTATGAATGCAGATGTGCATCCAATACCTTATTGGCAAACTGCAGACACTGTATTACTATAATTTTCCAAACAACTCGGAACTGACAAAATGAGGCTTTATTTTTGTAGGCTAAGACTTAAATTTGAATAGCAAGTTGCCTTTTATAAACATTGGAAATAATGTCTAGGTTCTGATCCTTAAGAGGGAGAAACTTTGTTTCTGGATGCTAAGTAGTGATTTCTGAAAGTTGTAAATAGAAAATGTTTCCACACGTGGTATTGATATCCATGGTAGCATTAACGGCTTTTCCTTTGCCAGAGGTAAATACAGGTACTTTGTCAACAGCAGTGCCTCGTTTGTTTGGGGGTAGGAGAGATTATGGACAGTCCTTATCCAATGTACGACTGATGTAATCAGATGCCCCTTGTCCCTACCTGCCCATGTTTCCTTACAGCAAAGTGTCCATCTTCTCTTTTTTAAGACGTGTGTGTGTGTTTGGAGACAGGGAAGAAAAAGGAGACTTAGGTAAGAGAAAAGCTGCAGGTATCACTGAGTTTTTACCCAGAAAACCTTCGGCTAGACTTTTTTTTTAGTTTACATTTGGTACAGTGCTTAGAAAACTGGTTGATTTTAATTACAAATGTATGTCTAGCTGTTATAACATTCAAATTATGAGGAAAAAATAGCTTTAAAATAAAACATGAAAGTATATCACTTCTTTCCACTACCCATCATCAAAATCAAGTGTGCGTCTCAGTAAGAGGAATTAAGGTAAAGAGGGTGTCAGATGCCAATTTCTTTGGCTACCGGTTCTGTTTCCAAGTTGTTTACCGTCCAAGAAGTTAGAAGAGCAAACAGTAATTTGAAACCATAACACACACGGTATGGGCATTCCCCAAACAGAAACCCAGCGAACCAACAGTGTCGGGATGCGATGGGGTGTGTGTGTGTGTGTGTGTGTGTGTGTGTCCCATACAGGGCTTTGTAGAGTGTATGAAGGTGGGAGAAAAGCCGTGTTGATGACTTAGCAATTTGGAAAGCTTTTCTTTTTTTGCTCCCCTGGGAAACTGAGTTTGTATTTAGTTTATGAACAATCCCTTTGGACTAAGCTGCCATTAGGTTGGCCAAAAAGTCCATTGGATTTTTCTGTTAGATCTTACGGAAAAACCCAAATGAACTTTTTGGCTAACTCCGTAATAATAAGGTAAATACTCTGGGTATGATAGCAAACAACAAAACTAGCCAATAGCAATTAGCATCTTAACATTTCTCAAGCCAGATTTATAAAAATAATGAAAATGGACCATTTTAAAAACTACTTACGCATTTTTGACTGTGGTGGGCTTCGTTGCTCTGCAGGCTTTCTCCAGTTAAGGCAGCGGGGCTGCTCCTCACTGCAGTGCGGAGGCTTCTCTTATGGAGCACAGACTCCTGAACCCAGGCTCAGTAGTTGCGGTGCCCTGACTCAGCTGCTCCTTGACATGTGGAATCTTCCTGGATCAGGGATCAAACCCATGTCCTCTGCATTGGCAAGCAGATTCCCAACCACTGGACTACCAGCGAAATCTGAAAATGCACCACTCTGGAGAAAGTGAAGAGGGTGAGCTTTTTGTTGCAAACACCGTTATTCAGGTTTTGACTAGCCTTTGCACAAAGACAATCCCTGTCAAAACACCCAATGTCAGTTTCCTCACAGTTTCATCCTTCTGTGGGCTGACCAGGCTAAAACTGGCAGGGGGTGCATGGCGTGAAATCCAGGACTTCTCGTCTTCACTCCTATTAAATAGCTTGCCAGCTCCCTCCTGAAGAAAGAGGCTTCTATGTTTAATCTAACTCACAGAGGGAGTGGTATTACATGTTCAGGCATTTGTAAAGTGGACGAAAAAATTTCCCCTCACATTCTAAGTTCCTCTTATGTAGCATTCTTGTGCATATGATCACCTTGTGTAAATTGTATATTAAGTCATAAAAAAGACTAAAATGTACCTATACAAAATATTTTCCTATTGGTGATGATGTTTCAGGACTAGGCTAGAGAACAGAGCAAATGACTTTAATTTTTCTTGAAATGTTGCTGGTTTTCTAAGTAAAACCCTAGATTCACTGCCTACTACATCCTTTTGTTTAGGATGCAGGTGAAGGAATTTCTGAATTTTAGAGTTTCGAGTTGTTGTTTCCTGTGGGATGATGAATGAGCAGTGTTGCTCCCAGGCTCTGGTTTACGATGGGGGAGGGGATGCTCAGCAAGCACACAGTGACACACAGGACTTGACTTTACACTGTACAAGGGGATTTTTAAAATTTTGAAATGGCTTCACACACACACACACAAAGGGAGTTTCTCTTCCCAGGAAAATTGAATACCCTTTCACTCTGGATTTGTATTTATTTCAAATTTGGGGTCACAAAGACAAGTCCCACTTGCAATTTTAAGGGGAGGATAAATAAGGAAAAGCAGAGAAAATGCTAGTTGTTCACACAACTTGTTCTGCTCTCCATATTCCTTATTATCAAAGATTTGAATGTACTTCCTAGCTTCACAGTCTTCCCTTTACATGCAGGCCCTCGTCACAGTTGATCTCAATAATGAGACTAATTTCCAAGGGCCCTATTTACCTGCTGTGCAGAGTCAGGCTAAACCTTGTCTCCTGGAGGGGAGGGCAAAAGGAAGGAATTCTAGCCAGCAGCTCTACCGCACAGGAACTCAAAAAAGGGGGGCCCCTTGTGATCCCATGCTCAAGGTACAGAGTCTACAAGGGTCACTTGATGTTCAAAGACCTTTGTCCTATGTGACAGGCAGGACTGAGGCACCATAAAGAAATCAGAGAGGCTGATTCAGGAGACTGGAGCAGGCCTAACGGGAGAAGGGGCAGTCACAGAGATGATGACTCACCCCCAAATCCTTATTAGCATTAGACTGTTAACAGTCACATGTGATTCTACTTGGGCTAAAACTCTGGAGTAAAACTACCAATGACATTTTTTGTATGAGTGTCTTTCCTGTCAAAGTAAGCTGATTTCTTCTACATTAGACTGCAATCATCAATATCACAATAAAGGACTTTTACCAGAATTGTTTTCAAATTCCGGAAGATTATTTTTGCGGATTCTAGGGCTTTCCTGGGAAACCCTGAAACAGACATGCACCCTAGTCCCTGTGTATCTAGTTATAATCCACACATTTGAGCAGCTAGGGAACTAGTTATCAATTTCTTTTCCCTCTCAAAAATGGGAGTATTGAAAAAAAAAAAAACAAAAACAAAAACGGGAGCATTCAAGTTGACTTCCAGATGGAAAGTCAGTCATATATTCTGACCAACAAGGCTGCCCTGATGACCTAGAAGCCATAGGCTAGTTCTGCCTCTTTGTCTAAATACACTCCAGTGCTACTGATATTAGAAAGGAATCAAGCATTCTGTCTGACTGGGAGCAGCAGGGGCTAGTGTTAAGATTCAAAGCCTACAAATAAATAACATTGTATTATATTGAAGATTTGACTTATGTAAGGCTTAGTTTGACAGCATGGATAGGACCATTTCCAGTGACAGAGCTGCAGAGGGTAAAACACAGCCCTCTGCACCCAAAGCATATGCTCACACAGTCCAATTTGGAGCTGCTTCCCCACTCGACCACTAATAAATAGCATGTATTCCCCACACCACGAATTCCCAGGATTTGCATGGACTTTATCCCTATTAAACCACAAAGTCTGAGGGCAGGCCCGCCTTACTCATCTTCATGTCTCAGTATTAATCGTATCTGCTCCAAGGGCTCTGACGATGAATTGTTGGTTGTCATTTTGTCTGCCAACTAAACTCAGTCCTCATCACAGGCAAATGGTGCCAATGGACCTCCATCCTTCCAAACTGGAAGCTCCAGCAATGACCATCATCATCATGGACAAAACTGAATGCTTTTTGTGTGCAAGGCACAGAGAGGGCTACACACACGTTCAAAACAGCTCTGCTCTCAAGAGGCTTCTAGAATCCAGAAAGGAAGCCACCAGAGGAGACTCCAGCTCTTTGGAGCAGGATGAGCAGCACATGAAGAGAATAACCAGATATTGTAACATTCCACGGTAAACTGCAGAAATGTAGGCACGTACAGGCCGGTCACACGAAACATGTCCGTGGACACGCTGATGGCCGTTGCATAGCAGTGTGTCCCAACCCTGGACCAAACAACACCTCTAGCTTTGACACAGTTTGGGAAGAAGAGTGATTGGGATTGAGTTCTCTCTCCTGAAATTTTTCTAAATTAAATTTATTTATTTTTAATTGAAGGATAATTGCTTTTATGCAGAGTACATCATGAGAAACACTGGGCTGGAAGAAGCACAAGCTGGAATCAAGACTTCCAGGAGAAATACCAATAACCTCAGATATGCAGATGACACCACCCTTATGGCAGAAAGTGAAGAGGAACTAAAAAGCCTCTTCATGAAAGTGAAAGAGGACAGTGAAAAAGTTGGCTTAAAGCTCAACATTCAGAAAAAGATCATGGCATCTTGTCCTACCACTTTATGGGAAATAGATGGGGAAATAGTGGAAACAGTGTCAGACTTTACTTTTTTGGGCTCCAAAATCACTGCGGATGGTGACTGCAGCCATGAAATTAAAAGACGCTTACTCCCTGGAAGAAAAGTTATGACCAACCTAGATAGCATATTGAAAAGCAGAGACATTACTTTGCCAACAAAGGTCCATCTAGTCAAGGCTATGGTTTTTCCAGTGGTCATGTATGGATGTGAGAGTTGGACTGTGAAGAAGGCTGAGCACCGAAGAATTGATGGTTTTGAACTGTGGTGTTGGAGAAGACTCTTGAGAGTCCCTTGGACTGCAAGATCAGCCCTGGGTATTCTTTGGAAGGAATGATGCTAAAGCTGGAACTTCAGTACTTTGGCCACCTCATGTGAAGATTTGACTCACTGGAAAAGACTCTGATGCTGGGAGGGATTGGGGGCAGGAGGAAAAAAGGGGACGACAGAGGATGAGATGGCTGGATGGCATCACTGACTCGATGGACGTGAGTTTGAGTGAACTCCAAGAGATGGTGATGGACAGGGAGGCCTGGCGTGCTCAGGTTCGTGGGATCACAGAGTCGGACACGACTGAGCAACTGAACTGAACTGAACTGAATGGAGATGCATGCAGACACAGAGAAAAGACTTATGGGTACAGAATGGAGGGGAGGAAGCAGAGGGTAGGATGTATAGAGTAACATGGAAACATACATTATCATATGTAAAACAGACAGCCAATGGGAATTGTCTCTCTTCTGAAATTTGATACAGAGGCTTAGGAATCAAAAAGAGATGGGAATTTCGGATTTCAAATGAAGAGAGCCAGGCTGGCCCTTGGAAAGACAGCCTTCTGGTTCTGCCACTGCTTCTGGAAACTCATTTTGTAGGCCAGGTGTACAAGGTCCCAAAGAGGCCACTGAGAGGAAATGAGAGGCTGTAACGATGAAGAGCCAGCACACTAGAAATGAAGTGATTCATGAATGAAGTTTTTCTGAATTAACTGGGTGATCCAGTTCACTTCTAGTGAACAGAAATTCACATAAAAATGAGCTAAAAGAACTAAACAGACAGAGTTCTTCCCGGGATAGGTCAAGGTCAGTGTTGAGGTCACTGGCAAGGAAGTCTGGAGTGGCTTGGACTGAAGCTACTGTGTCTTGGGGAAAAAAGACTTGTTTTCATTGCTTTAGTCATGAGCACAAATCATGACTCCAAAGCTTGAAAACCCAAAGACAGCACAGCAGCCTCTTATGATGTCACTGTTTTTAAAGAACAAAGAGGCAAGTTAGGACTAGAGCTTCCTATGAAGACTAATACTTTCTCTTCCCTTGTGAGTTTAGACAGGTTATTTTTATATATATATATATATATATATATATATATATGTGTGTGTGTGCTAAGTCGCTTCAGTCGTGTCTGCCTCTTTTTGACTCTGTGGACTGAGCCTGCCACGCTCCTCTGTCCATGGGGTTCTCCAGGCAAGAATACTGGAGTGGGTTGCCATGCCCTCCTCCCAGGGATCTTCCTGACCCAGGGACTGGACTGCGTCTCCTGCAGCTCGTGCATCGCAGGTGGATTCTTTACCATTGGGCCACCAGGGAAACCCATATATATACACACATATATACACAAAAGTTTCATCATTAGACTTAGAGCTCTTCATTTGCAGTTCCTAACTAATTTATCTTATTTTATGGCTGCCTTAATCAGGGAAATGCTGAACTTCACAAAGAAAATGTAGTGAGGGGGGCTTCCCTGGTGGCTCAGTGGTAAAGAATCCACCTGCCAGTGCAGGAGACACCCATTTAATCCCTTTTCCGGGAGGATCCCACATGCCTTGGAGCAACTAAAGACCATGCACCACACAATTATTGAGCCTGTGCTCTAGAGCCCAGGAACCGCTACTGATGCCCCCAAGCCCTAGAGCCCCTGCTCTGCAAGAAGAGGAGCCCCTCCTCACTGCAACTAGAGGAAAGCCCATGCAGCAAGGAAGACCCAGGACAGCCTAGATAAATACTTTTTTTAAGAAGAAAATGTAGTGAGGTTTTTTACATAAAAAATGTCTAGAGAACATGAAGACAGGTTATTTTTTTTAAAGTCCATACTGTGGGAAATCTAAGTGAATCTAACCAACTAAAGGCCTGGCCTCTTCTGGTAGCCAACACCAGTCCAAGAAGGGACTGCCTGACCCACTTCAGGGGCTCTCTGACCCTTTGGAGGGTGTTAGTGTGATCAGGTGATGAAAGGCTACATGGACGGGCCAACCGGTTTGTTCAGCAAATACTCATGACCGTTTAAACCTACACAGATTCTTCCTTTTTACTCACTTGATCATACCAGTGATTATGTAGTAACTATTGCCATGGTAAAAACTCAAATTCTCAAAACATCCTCTGCTTCTATTTCTAGTTAGAAACTTTTAATCCACAGGATTTTCCTTGTTCAACCTAAGGTAAGGGTGAGGGAACGAGAGAGAATTTGAGATCAATGTAAATATCCATTATTTATTTATTCTTTAAAGATTTAAGCTATTTTATTAACAAGTGTGAATTAAGGACAATTTGTCCAACTATTTAGGTATCTTTCAGATTTAAAATAAGTTATACCAATGTATAAATATAATTTACCCTGAAGTAGGCAATAAGTGAAACTGTAAGAAATAAGCTTTAAGAAATATAGCATCTCAGAACGTTACTGAGTCTCAGTCATCTATGCTTGCTTATGAGGAGAAAAAATTGAGACAGAAGAGAAACTGGTATTAACACCAAGTTACTGTTTAATTCTGGGACTTAACTTCCCTCACAGTTTCTTATGGGGCTTCTCCAGTGCTCAGCAATAAAGAATCTTCCGGCAATGTAAGAGATGTGGTGTTCAATCCTTGGGCGGGCAAGATACCATGGAGAAGGGCATGGCAACCCACTCCAGTACTCTTGCCTGGAGAATCCCGTGGACAGAGGGGCCTGGAGGGCTACAGTGCATGGGGTCTCAAACAGCAGAACACAACTGAAGTGACTTGGCATGCACGCACGCAGTTTCTTACAGCTTCACATGGCCATTTAGAAAGCTGATGAGAAAAATGTCTAGCTGGGTGAATGCATGTTTTCTCACATGATTTTTTTTCTAACTAGCCTCATATGCTAAATTATTTCTACTTCTTCACTTGTCCTAAGTTTCTATAATCTTTACTGACAAACATAAAACTGTTCAACTTTACACTTCTTGGAATTTCTGTGCTTCCAAGTACAAACCAATTTCTTCTACACACTGGTGAAGGGGTTCTGATAGCTGCAGGAGGGAAACAGGCACTGTCATTGGCCGTAACCAAAGGCCGGCCCTGACGGCCGCGCTGCTGCAGGAGGGAGGCCTTAACAGAAGCCTACTTGCATTTCTGGACCAAAGACCCTGGATATTTTCTCGCTAATTTTTATTATGAAAAAGTTCAAAAGAGGAAAAGTTAAAAGACTAGTACAATGAAATCCCACACATCCACCCACCCATTACATTGGGCCATATTTATTTTATTCTTTAAAGAACTTTTGGTTTTACATTGGAGTATAGCCAATTAACAATGTTGTGACGGTTTCAGGCGCACAGCAGAGTGACTCAGTCATACATGTGTCCATTCTCCTCCAACCTCTCCTCCATCCAGGGTGATACATAAGACTGAGCAGGGGTCATATTTAAAGACATTTTTTCCTTCTTCCTTCTCTCTTTCCTCCAGTTTTCTGCAAACATGTATGTAGAGATGTGTGTATTTCTGCTGAGCCTCTTGAGAGTACATTTCAGATACTAGGCCACTTCACTTTTCAGGACTTTTTTGCCTGCATCTCCTATACGCCTACTCCCTTACCTTACCACGACAGCACCCCTCAAAAAGTTAATGAAAAGTCCGTAGTTGTATCGAATACAAATTCAAATTGCTCAGTTGTTCCCCTGGTGTTTCAAGTGATTTTTCTAAGTCTGCCAATAGCTACTTTTTGAACTGTAATCTAAAGTCTCTTTTATCTTCTAACAAATTTCTAAAATATTCTTTCCTGACTGACTTTTTGAAGAAACTACACCAGTTGTCTCGTAGGAAGCCCCAGATTCTGGGTTTGTCCAATTAATTCCTTGTGGTATTTAACTTATTCTTTATCCCCTTGTACTTTCTGTTCACTGGAATTTAAGGTAAAAGTCCTGATGAGATGTAGGCCAAACAATCCCAGCGGGACTATCTCATCTCACAAGAGATGTTGCATAACTTTCACTTCATCATACCTGGAGGTACCTGGCTATCTGGTTATTAGCGATGTTAACTTTGATCTCTCGAGGTAGATGCTAAGCGCAGAACTCTTAGGAATGCCACCTTTCCCCCCATTCACACTGAGTAATATGTGAAGCAATGCTTTGTATTTTGGACATTATCTGTTTTCTTTCAATCTCTAATGATTTTACATTCCACTGGTGATCCCCGTGAAACAATATTTCAGTAGCGGCTGTAACATGGTGATTTTTCTAAGTCTGCTAATATCTCCACATTTTTATTAAAAAAAAAAAAAACCTGGCCATTCATCTGTAAACATCCTAGTACCTTAGTTAACACCCTGATGTTGATTCAGAATAAGTTACTGATATAAATGTACCACCTTATTTATAATTCATTCAAATGAAATGGCAGTGCAACCTCCAAATGTTTTTCTATATTAGAATTTTGTATCAAAAAGCGGACACATTTTTTACTACATGGCTCCTTTGAGCTAATATCCAAGGAGCTGGGGATGCAGAGTGGATAAAAAGCAACACCCTCTGCTTTTCCCAAGAGCTTGGAGCCTAGCCATAATAACTACATATATACCCCTCAAAGGAGAGAAGTACAATTATCTGCCTAAACCTTCGGGTAGGCTTTTAGAAAAAGCTTCCTAACACAGATTTAGAAATCACTTGTGAAGTGAAAGTCTGCTCAATCATGTCTGACCCTTTGAGACCCCATGGACTAGTCCATGGAATTCTCCAGGCCAGAATACTGGAGTGGGTAGCCTTTCGCTTTTCCAGGGGATCTTCCCAACCCAGGGATCGAACCCAGGTTTCCCGCATTGCGGGCAGATTCTTTACCAGCTGAGCCACAAGGCAAGCCCAAGAATGCTGGAGTGTGCAGCCTATCCCTTCTCCAGCCGATCTTCTCAACTCAGGAATTGAACTGGGGTCTCCTGCATTGCAGGCGGATTCTTTACTAACTGAGCTATCAGGGAAGCCCCTAGAAATCACTTAGGGGGAGGATCAAAGTCAAGTTGTATATGTATATATCTACATATATATATAGTATCTAATTCACTATTCTAAAAAAATTGTAATTTAAAAACAAGGCCAACAGGATTAAAGTTACCCTCCCTCTCCTTACCCCATAATACCCTCCACTCTTTTTTTAAAGTGAGATATTGCTTTTTCTGTAGAAATTCAATAATCAAAGCTCCAACATATACTGAAGACCAGTAGGGTTTACATTTTTCTCCCCTATGTGCCCCATGCCAACTTGAGGTACATTTCACTTCTAAGATATTTATACAAACACATGCCTGTACCAAAAGCAAAGCAACAGCAAAGTGTATTATAGGAAGTTATTTTTGTGTCTAAGGCCAACAAGGAGGTGTCTGGTTCTATCATTTTTC
>NW_011494718.1:3837474-3856149 GCF_000754665.1 Bison bison bison
CCCCCACCCCTCTAGGTCATCACAGAGCATCAAGCTGAGCTCCCTGTGATATACAACAGCTTCCTGCTAGGGACCTATTTCACGCACAAGTGTAAATATACCAATGCTATTTTTTAAATGGAAGTTTCATTTGCAAAAGTGTCATTGACATTCCCAGGTTTGCTAGCATATTAACTAACGTAATTAACTACTCAGGAACAGAGTTACGGTTGACAGACTGGGCCCAATTTCCCTCCCTCACATGGAGCGTAGCTCAAATGGTAAAGAATCTGCCTGCTATGCCAGAAACCTAGGTTGGATCCCTGGGTCAGGAAGATCCCCCAACCGTGGAGGAGGACATGGCAACCCACTCCAGTATTCTTGCCTGGAGAATCGCACGGACAGAGGAGCCCGGTGGATTACAGTCCATGGGGTTGCACAGAGTCGGGCAGGACTAAGTGACTCACACACACACACTCTTCCCATAGCAGAATTATGACCAGAATAAAAAATAGTTCTCACTTCATATACAGAAACTGCCAAGAGTTCGCCTTTATTTCACAAAAAACAAAACTGAACTTCATAGTTTTCTGTACATTAGAATGACTTGGCTGCTGCTGCTGCTAAGTCACTTCAGTTGTGTCCGACTCTGTGCGACCCCATAGACGGAAGCCCACCAGGCTCCCCTGTCCCTGGGATTCTCCAGGCAAGAACACTGGAGTGGGTTGCCATTTCCTTCTCCAATGCATGCAAGTGAAAAGTGAAAGGGAAGTCGCTCAGTCATGTCCGACTCTTAGCGACCCCATGGACTATAGCCTACCAGGCTCCTCCATCCATGGGATTTTCCAGGCAAGAGTACTGGAGTGTGGTGCCATTGCCTTCTCTGAGAATGACTTGGCAATTTATTATAAAGACCCATTTATGTCAGGAAACCTGTCGAGCAAGAAACCTTCAAGTGGGAACACAGAAGAGAATTTAATGCAAGCCCTTTAAAGTGGTAAGCGGTTTGCACTGCCATTCTGTGTTAACAGGCCTTGCTCTGTTGTAAAGCTAGTTAAGGACTAATGCAAAATATAATTGGCCTTTTGGTCGGAAAATAGCCTATTCACAACTGGACAGTCAATCTTAGCCAGTATAAAAATTTGCAGTCTTACAGGGAGAATACCTTTTTTTTAAAGGCCTAAATTTGGTTACAATAAAGGATCTCAGGCAGTCTCAACCCTCCTAGAAAGGTTTAAGAGCTACCGGCAAAAGACATTAAGGAATATTACTACAAAATACAGGCATTCTTAGTGCTTCACAACAGTATGAATTAACTACAAATGTTATACTGAATTAGCAGTTTAGATAATACACTTTTATTTTTCACATCCTACAGTCATCTCAAGTGAAGGGTAAAGGAGGCTGGGCACATGAGGTATCACATTATTCTTCAAATTAACAGTCCCATGATTAAAAGATTTATTTTTAGCTTTTACAATATGTATAGTTTTACTTAATGTAATCCTTTTTGGGTTCACAGTATTTCAGAATGCTTTAAGTTAAACATCAGTGGATTGTATATACTTTGAAATAAATCTAATGTGAATCTGTTTGGGGATGCATTATTTTTTTCAACTGAGAAGACATTTATCCATATAGTGCTTTAGTAGAAGAAATGACAGGCTTCCCTGGTAACTCAGACTTCTCTGGTAGCTCAGCTGGTAAAGAATCTGCCTGCAATACAGAAGACTCTGGTTCAATTCTTGGGTTGAGAAGTTCCCCTGGAGGGCATGGCAACCCACTCCAGTATCTTGCCTGGAGAACTCCCCAAGAATAGAGGAGCCTGGCAGGTTAAGTCCATGGGGTCGCAAAGAGTTGGACATGACTGAGCGACTAAGCACAGAACAAATGACACTTCTGACACTGAATTAATTATACAGTTGCAGCTGAAATTGGAAGGGTTTAAAGAGGAATTCATATATTTAGTTGCAAATACTCACCTGGGGCACTACATTTGGAGATGGGAGTTGGCTAAGTCAGTTTGATGTTTTGGGGCCTTTGTGAAAAGAAAGGGAGGCCTTAAACAGGTATCTCTAAGGAAACTCCTAGTTTCACTCTATGGGCTACACTTCAGTAATATTATCAGTATGCTTTGAATATTGAAAAGATGCTTCTTAAAGTCTACATTTCAGCTAACTACTTCTGTTAAGTCCAGGTCCTTCCAGGGCCCTAACATTCTGGAGGCTTTGGGATTGTTAAATTAAACAGACAAGGAGGCCTTTAGACTGAAGTCGCTTTAATGACTTAGTAGTCTATGTAAGCAAACCAAACTTATGATGAAGGGACTTCCCCGGCGGTCCTGTGGTTAAGACTCTACGCTTCCAGTGCAGGGAGTGCACCGCTGGGTACCTGGTTTGGGAACTGAGATCCCAATGCCAACTAACAAAGAAAAAAAAATTATCAAAGCTCAGGACAACCAGTCATAAACAGCCGACCAGGCTTTCCCAAGTAAGCATCCCTTAAGCTGCGGCCGGTCAGATACGCTTCCTCCTTGGCACCTCCCTTCTCTCTCACGGTCTCCCTCAGCCCTAGCTCCTGCTGGTGGAGGGCTAACCAGGTCTTGGGTTGGTGTTGCTTGATTCCAATCAACTTTAAATATAAACCCCTACAATTTTTAATATGCCTCCATTTACCTTTTAACAGGATGAAGAGTTCAATTTCACAGACTTGCTCTTCAGTGCATTTTCTTTCTTGAACAATTTCTATTTTAATGAGAGAAAAGTTAGACATTTCTATCCATCCCCTGCCTTACACCCCACAATTCCCCAAATCCTGATGGTTCAGTCCTTACCTTCTTGACAATTTTTCCCTTACCACTTAAATATTTATAAAATGATGCTCTGCTGATTATATGCATGATGTCCTTTTATGTGTGCTGGCTTTAAAAAATATGCTAAACAGGCACATGTGTAAAATTGGCGAAATCTTTCTTGAAAGACAACTGGCAATGCATAATAAACTCATACACTTTGTGAGGGCTCATATTCACTTTACGAATCTAACCTAAGGTAATAACCTGGTTTGCATGTGTGTGAAAGGATATTCAAACTAGAGCCTATAATACAAACAACTGGTAACTAAGGTATCTAACATCAGAGGGAGTTAAGGGGTCCCATGCAGTACTTAATGATTTGGGAAGTTATCCTCAATTTTTGAGATTTTCTTCTAATTTTTTTCCTCTTAATACAATGAATATGAGTTGCTTTCCTAACAAAGTAAATAAACCACTGGCTAATATGTTAATCTGGCTACCCTGGTGGCTCAGTGGTAAAGAATCTGCCTGCCAATGCAGAAGAGGAGGGTTCAGTCCCTGGGTCAGAAAGATCCCCTGGAGAAGGAAATGGCAACTCACTC
The DNA here is from genome assembly GCF_000754665.1 of Bison bison bison. Lineage (NCBI taxonomy): Eukaryota > Metazoa > Chordata > Mammalia > Artiodactyla > Bovidae > Bison > Bison bison. The sequence goes on from NW_011494718.1 coordinate 3,840,850, forward strand.
CTGTACTCTTGCCTGGGAAACACCATGGACAGAGGAGCTTGGCGGGCTACAGTCCGTGGGGTCACAAAACAGTCAGATACGACTGATACAATCAAACAACATATTAATCCACTTATTTCTTTGGCACATGTACTCACTACTTAACATTACTGAAAATTTCAGTTTCTTCTGAAAATGAGATGATTTCATTACTGAGCTACGCTGAAGTATGTAAGAGTGGACACGTTCTGCTCCCAGCAGAGTCCCACTGAGGGAAGAGTAACTTACTGAAATAACACAATCTAAGGGATAGAAGCACCGTTTTCTGGTCATTGTCACTGTTTCCAAAGGCAAATCACACGGCCTCTTTTTTTCCAAATAGTTGTTTCTTATTCTGAATTATGAAGAGGCAGAGAGAGATATGAGGTACTGCAGCAAACACTTTTAATAAGAATACAAAATTCACACCAGAGGCACATTCTGGGGAATGTAAATGAACTATCACAAGTAGTAATTCTGCTGGAAGAATAAAATAAGGCTCTCTCAGAGTACAAATATACAGGAGGGAATGATGTAAAATAGGTTTATGATTTACAGTCACATTACATACACTGTGTTAAGCACTGAAAACAAGCATATTAATTAAAAAGCCAGCTAAATGGCATTTGAACATATATAACAAATCTTACAGTCCATGAAGTTCTGGTATAACAGTAATTTTAAGTACTTCATTTCAACACAAAAGAAATGAACAGGTGAAGAGATGCATCTCAAGATATTAATTTATGACAAAAATCAAGAGAACTTATACTGAAAAAGGGTTACATTACTGATAAAATCACACAGAAGGCCATAAAACAAGACCAACAGTGCTGAGCAACTGAAACAGTACTGGCCTTTCCAGCCCCCGTCTACTTGCTCCCACCACACGGACCCACGTTACTTTTCCTTTACTCAGGGCAAACAAGTCCTCCGTCTTCCCCTTTCACAAAAAGAACAAAGAAAATCCAAATGGCAAATTCAAAAGTTGATTTCTCCATAAACCTTAAATGTGCTCAATGAATATAAAGAAATTCAACATTTATACACAGTGCTCCTTTCCAAGGAAGGAACAGACACATCAAACATTATCTGAAAGGGGCTTCTTTATGGATTTATGTACATTGGTTGAATGAGAATTACTGTATCTGAGAAGGCACATATCTGTGATTTAAGGCTTAACCGGTATTGTTACATATGGAAGTCAATGAAAGCTGTCTAGGAATTCACTTCTGTCAAAATGGAATTTACCCAAAAACTAGCTTTCTAATAAGCACAGATTTCCACTCTAGAAACCATTGAGAATTTCTACTCCCAGATCCATCTGTCAAAAAAATTCTCTCAATCAGGTTTCATTATGAATCAAAAGAAATTGCTAACAGAACCGCTCCATGACTTTGGGTGATGCAAATTCTTAAGTTCAAAAGCCTCAAAGAAATGACAGTGTGATTCCTGCGTCTTCAAGAAAAATTCTAAACAAAATTACAATGGTACAGATTCATTTTTAAAAAGGTATCTGCCACAACTCCACAAGCCAATCAGGCATTCATCAGAGCTGCCGCCTCTGTGTGGGTGCTGCAGGAACACCATATAATATTACTCTGCAAAATAGTCTCTTTTTCTCTTTAAGACAATACATGAAAGACTCTCTTAAAGATGTTTAATATATTCTTATATAAAATATCTGATGTTGATACAAATCATGTAAACCTTCCTTTGGAAAAGTTACAACTGGTCCTCATTTGCAGGACCAAAAACCTTGAATTTTTATCTTGTCAGTGCAAATCTGTATTAGGTGTTTTCAAACTACAGAAATAGCCATCAACCCTCACAATACAAAAGGATTTCTCAAAAAGGGAGATTATTGTGTTCAGGTTATAGAAATTACGTTTACATTAAAACCACCCACCTTCGCATCAAATTTAACAGCTCAATTGTTAAAGTATGAAAAAGGGAAAAATTAAAGCTGTTTGTGCAAGAATCACTACAATGGTTGTCACCCCTTCCCTCTTCCCCCAATTCTGCTTAATTCTTACTAGGTTTGTTTAGAAATATAACAATGTGACTTTCTCTTTGTCTCCAGGTGGATTTTACTGTTCTTCAAGCCAAGATGGGGCGTCAACTCCAGGGGTTTTCAATTTGATATGGAACTGTTTAAGTGTCTGTTCAAGCTGCTTCTGATTCCCAGCAAAGTAAGCGGCAATGGCATTGTGAAAAAGGACCAGCTGATTGTGTAATACTTTAACCTGTGAACAGAGGAGAGTTGTAAGACCGAGCGTTAACACCAATGATAATAAAACATAAGGTGGTTTGTTACATGCCTTAATGAAAGAGTGTATCTCTCCTGAGGAAATGTTGTTTTGACGAAGTATATCACATACCCTAACTGTACACTGCTTTGCGAAGTCACCGAGCCTTTCATAGCTTTTTAACTTCCCTGAAGGGAACAGATCAGCTTAATAAGACGCTAACCATATTCAAACATTACTGAGCATACCTTAATTTAAAAGTATCAGTAGGTCCCTCTTTAAGTATGTTCAAAGTCAAAGAAGCAAAATTATAGATAAATAACTGTCTGTGCCAAGTATGGACATCATTAAGGCTACACTTTAAGTGAAAACTGAGTATTTAAAAGGCTGGATACTTTTAAATACTGCTGTTCTCTGCAAAGATTGAAGAAGTGATGGCAAGAGCCGCCCCGAAAGGCAATTTACTGAAAAGTTCAAATACCCCTCAGTTATTTTCAACCGCTTATTACTTCAAATGATATGAGTATGTTTTAACCAGGTAACACTATTTCTATGACTCTTCTATTTAAAGGTACCAGCAAAATGTCACAAAGATATTATGAACGAAGTATTTCCTCAAGTCTTATTTATAAGTGCAAACTGTTCAACAATAAAGTATAAAATTTACCCATCCAATGCAATATTCACTAAAACTGCACTATTAATAATATTTTTTAATGATGTAAAAACATCTGCTATATTATGCTAAGTGAAAAAATAGGATATAACATATGATAAGACATCTGTATTCACTATTAACACACATGCATAGTCTCTGGCCATTTCTCTATGTACCTCTATAAAGGAAAACACTTAATATGTTTATATTGGACAGTTTTGATTTGTAAAGCCTTTATTTTTAAGATTAAAATATTGTAAAAATGGCATATGCTCAAAATTATAAAGTCTCCACTCTGCATTTATTCCTCTCCTTCCCACCCAAGAGAATTACTGTCAGCATTTTATTGTGTGCCCGTTGAGAAATTTTCTAGGGTTATATACAATATTTAAAAACATAAATGGACTGTATTATGCACACTTAGGGCTTCCCTTGTGGCTTAGAAGGTAAAGAATCTGCCTGTGATTCAGGAGACCCAGGTTTGATCCTTGGGTGGGGAAGATCCCCTGGAGAAGAGAATGGCTACCCACGCAAGTATTCTTGCCTGGAAAATCAGTGGACAGAGGAGCCTGGCAGGCTGCAGTCCATGGGGTCGCAAAGAGTTGGACACAACAGATTAACTAACAGTTTCACTTTCTATACACACTTTCAGTAACAGATTTTTACTTAAAGCATCTTAGAAAACTTTTTATTTCATTCACTTATTCATTCAACAGAGATTAAGTACCTTCTAAATGCCAGGTACTATTTTAGGAGATACAGAAAAACATTCCTTCCCTCCCAAGCTTACATTCTTTTTTTTTTTTAATTGGAGGCTAATTACTTCACAATATTGTAGTGGTTCTGCCATACATTGACATGAATCAGCCACGGGTGTACATGTGTTCCCTATCCTGAACCCCCGTCCCACCTCCCTCCCCATCCCACCCCTTAGGGTCATCCCAGTGCACCAGCCCTGAGCACCGTCTCGTGCATCAAACCTGGACTGGCGATCTGTTTCACATATGGTAATATATATGTTTCAGTGCTATTCTCTCAAACCATCCCCCCCTCACCTTCTCCCACAGAGTCCAAAAGTCTGTTCTTAACATCTGTATCTCTTTTGCTGTCTCACATATAGGGTCATCGTTACCATCTTTCTAACTTCCATATATATGCATTAATATACTGTATTGGTGTTTTTCTGACTTACTTCACTCTGTATAATAGGCTCCGGTTTCATCCACCTCACTAGAACTGATTCAAATGCATTCTTCCAAGCTTACATTCTTAAGGGATTGGGAAGGTAGGAGGCAGGTAAGAAATAAAATAAGTACTGACCCCAGGGAATGAATAGCTCAAGCCTTGAGAAGAAGATGGGTTAACATGCAGGGCATCTGAAGCTGCCGATTCAACTGAAGTTGTTTAAAAAAATAAAAGGAATTTTTTTCCTTTTTTTCTGACAAAGATAAGAAGGTTTCTGGCAAGGAGATAGTTTAACAGGGCCGGATAGCATGAAATGACGACAACTAAAAAAATACCTTGAATTCATCTGGTCAGAAATGTAAGGCCTGCAACCTTCCTAAATGAAAGGCTTTGGTACCAGGTGTCAGGACAACACAAAACCTTTACCACTGTGTACCAGGCCCTGCACCAGGGATACAAGAACACAAGGAGGACTGAAGCGGAGGGCAGCAGTGGATGATGCTAATGATAAACGGGCAGTAAAAGTACATCTTGTTAACTTAAAGGCACTTGTGGGGAGAAGAGGGTTTTTTTCCAGAAAGCTTGAACAAGAACATTGGGATGGCAGAACCTGGCCCTCTGGTTCTGAGACAAGGGGGACGTTGACGGACCTCCACTCAGGGGCAACTATTCAGGAGACAGTATGATCACAGGAAGCACAGGCTCCTAGAAGGCAACTGGGCTTCTCTGGTGGCTCAGACGGTAAAGAAGCCACCTGCAATGCAGGAGACTCTGGTTCAATTTCTGGGTCAGGAAAATCCCCTGTAGAAGGGATAAGGTACCCACTCCAGTATTCTTGCCTGGAGAATCCCCATGGACAGAGAACCTGGCGGGCTACAGCCCATGGGGTTGCAAAGAGTTGGACACGACTGAGTGCCCAAGCACACAGAAGGCAATGAGGAGGTGAGCAAAGTATACTGTTATAATTAACTTACAACAATGGCTCCAATCAGCCCTCTCAATCCACACCCTTGGGGAGGCTTCTACAGTGACAATGAGCTTAGCCTATAAAACCTGGAAAATGAGGCCTAATAAACAAGTGCCAGCCATGTGGGATCACGGCTGTTGCAGTGTGAGGAAGCCCCGTTCAGCCTCCGTTCTGGATGAAAGCCCACAGCGACGGAGGTCCAATGGTTCCAGCTGCTCCCAGAGCCCAGGGGACCTTCCAGCTGAAAGCCACCAGGCAACTGTGGGAAGTAACAGAGCTCTAGGTCACCAAGTTGTGGGTGTTTTTGTTAGGCAGCAAAAGAGGTACATCATGAAAAAGGTTAAGAGTGTGCTCTCCTAGGAATTAACAAGGGTTAGAAAACACAGTGAAAAGGAGGAAAATCAGAGGCAGAACGATAGTCCTAGGAGGAGGAAAAGCTAATAATAATAAGCAGGGTGGTTGTGATACATGAGAGAAACTACGAGAGAAAGCAGCTGTGGAGCAGATACTCAAACAAGGAAGGCAAAACTGATATGGACAGAACAGCGAAGTTACACAGGTAGCTGGAGAAGTCCCAACAGGGGATCACAAACAGAGGGAAACCCGGGGAACTTCGGGAGGCCACGGTAAGTTAATGATCGCTCAAGGAAGCTCTCTGAACAGCGTGGAACACAGCAGCTTGCTTAACCATAAAAGCACGAGATATGCCCCCGGTCATTAAGCGAAAGAAAAAATGCTACCATCCTTCTGCTGATGTGAACAAGTACTATGGTAATTACAGTTTGACCTCGTAGGGTCAGACGCTCTCCTGCAGGGTACTATGGGGGGTTAGGGACGTAAGCCTGAGGTCTACTGAAGAAGGCAGTCTACCCCCCGCCCCTGCTTGCCTGCGATTATAAAAATGCAGCTGCTTAATTCTGGGGCACAGGCCTCTTGACTCCCCGACTGCATCTCTCACAAGCATCCTCTATCGATACACCTACTACTTCTTGCCTGTCACTTTGCCTCTCACTGGATTCCCTCTGCGCTGAGACACAAAGAACCTGAGCCTCAGTAAGTCCAGTCACCAGGTGAGCGATTCTAAAAGAACATGGGTTCAAGTCCCAATCTGAGTTACACGGTTTCAAAACTGCTACTAACCAGCCTAAAGACCTAAGTGCAGTTTATGAGTAAATGGAATACGGATTCTTTGAGAACTTTTATTTCCAATTTTCTGGTCAGACTTGCATTAGGTATAGTCGATACTGGGCACAGCCTCCCCAAATCTGTATTTGTTATTCATTTAGATCCTTAGTAAAACATCCCTATTACTAGTACTGTTCTTCCATAGAAATTACCAGAAGGAGCTCTGGACTCAGGCAGCATGTGTGCCAGGCCCGGCTGCCCCACCGTGCAGTGGTACCGGGCACAGGGTCCTTCTAACTTCACTGGCCAAGGTCCTCACCTGTCCATTAGGGCTGCCGTTACCGAGAACTGCGCTCGCCGTGCTGTGGAAGGCTAAATGAGAGATACTACCTAGTACACTGCCCGACACAGAGTGAGGACTTACTCCTCCGACTGCAAGGGAATCTAAATTCACCTATTTGACGGTTTAAACCTCCACATGACGTTGATTTCTTTTAGTGAGATAAAATTTCCTTTATTTAGAACCCACTGATTTGGAACTTGTAAGAAGTACGAGTATGATCCTGTGATTTATAATAATACATACATACTTTGTTTTGGTCCCATTCTAGGCACAGAGCTCCTAAAACCTGTTAATCTCCTAAGTGATAAGAGCCAAGTAGGCATCTTTAGTTGTAATATTTGGTCTCCAGTTTGGTTCCTGAAACAGTCCCAGAGCTATTAAAGGTGAAAGGAGTCTCTTTTGTTATTCACAACAAGCACTTTTCAACCACAACAGCCTTTATATTAATACGGTTCCTGGAAAGCCCCTAGATAACCATTGCTTGAAACTGGTTGCCAAGGGAACTAAACTGTGATTAGGTGGGAATTTTCACCCTCACCCCCCAACCTCTGGACAATTATTTAATCAGCCGTGCCCACGCAATGAAGCCTGTGTGAAAATCCCTACAGCAGCCGGTCTGGGCGCATCCACAAACAAGAAGGGTGGTGCCCTCCAAACCCCATGGGCACAGGAGCCGGTGTTCAGAGCCCTTCCAGACCTTGCCCGATGGACGTCTCCATCTTTAATACTTCCGTAATGAACCGGTGAGGTAATAAGTCAATTGCTTCCTGAGCTCTGTGAGCTGCTCGAACAAATGACTGAGGCTCCTGAGGGGGCTGTGGGAACCACTTTATAGCTGACCAGTCAGAAGCACAGGTGACGCCCCAGAGTTTCCAACTGTGTGGTGCTGAGGCGGGGGCCACAGGGTCAGAAGGCAACTGAATTTCAGGACACCCAGCTAGTGTCCAGAAAATCAGAGAACTGTCTGTGTGGAAGAAAAAAACCCACATACAACTGATGTTAGAAAAGTGTTGGAAGTGAAACAAGAATCAGAGCTTTTTACTTTTCAAAGGTAGAAAGTGATGTGAAGTTTACCCAACCACAGTGAAAAAAAGGTGTATGCTAAGCAAATAAACTTTGCCAACAGGCGTGCATGGACACAACTGGTCACCACACCGCCTGCCTTGTAAGGCCTTCCGTCCTAGCGCAGAGACGCTGCGGAAGGAGCCCCTCTGCCTGGCGGGAGCCTCAGGAGCGCCTCCAAGGGCCCTCTACAACCCCAGGACTCCGCACTTCTGAAATGAGCATGTTTCAAGCACCAAGAAGGCACTTAATTTCTTCCTAACTATCCTTTCACTCTTCCTTTCATGCATTGAGTAGGAAATGGCAACCCACTCCAGTGTTCTTGCCTAGAAAATCCCAGGGATGGGGGAGCCTGGTGGGCTGCCATCTATGGGGTCACACAGAGTCCGACACGACTGAAGTGACTTAGCATAGCATAGCATCCTTTGGTTAACAACATTCAAGTTAACAGTATTACATTAAAAATTTGTTTAAACATTCTTAATACAGACTTTAATTAACCCATATTGATCTCATTTTCTATGTCTAGATAAGTTTTGCATGGCAATTACTTTTAAAACAAGCTTTAAAATGAAAACTGATTTGTCTAAGTATCTACTAAGATAAGGTCAAATTATTAAAGTTATAACCTGGGTTTACCTTACAAGAATGGAGTTTGATTTCAGGACCAAATCTTTTCCCTGTAAGCCACTAGAATCAATGAAAACTGTTGTTGTTTTGTCGCTAAGTCATGTCTGAGTCTTTTGCAACCCCACGGACTCAGCCTGCCAGGCTCCTCTGTCCCTGGGAGCTCCCAGGCAAGAATCCTAGAGTGGGCTGCCATTTCCTTCTCCAGGGGATCTTCCCGACCCAGGGATAGAACCTGCGTCTCCCGCACTGGCAGACAGGTTCTTTACCACTGAGTCACCAGGAATGCCACAATGAAAATCACAGCTAGAAAAAAGAGGTAAAACAAAACATTACAGGCTAGCTCTCATTTGATTCCTATTTATGTAAAAATGTTTTCTAAAACTGGCCTGGTCTCAGTCACCTCTGCCAGTGTGACTGCGTTTTCGATCTCTTCTGGAGAACAGACTGTCAAGGACTGGTCAGAGGAGCGCTCTGAGGCCAGTATACTGGGACAGAAGGGTGGGAGGCTTCCAGATGACCTTAGGTATCAAAGAACTCCTTAAAGATAAACAAGCGCAAGTTATGAAGAAGAGACTGTTAGATTCAATTGCTTGAAAATCTGGAATTCCTATTCACCCAAAGACAGTGAAAATATACAAGCTACAAAGTGGGGAAGGGGTCTGCATTACAGGCTCTGACAAAGGGTACATATGCAGAAAACGTGAAGGCCTCCCACACACCAACACCCCAGTCAAAAAGAGCGGGTAACACGGATGTGCACTTTACAGAAGAGGAAACAGAAGTGGCCAATTAAATCTGAAAAGACATCAGCCTCGCAAGAAAACAGGAAAATGCACATTAAGACTGATGTGAGATGCTATTTTTTAATCTTCTACCTTAGCAAAACTTAATAGCAATTCTTGTACACTGCCAATTGGTGTATAAATTTGTACAACTACTTTTGAAAACAGTTTGGCATTAACCAGTAAAATTAAAGATGCATATACCCTATGGAATAGCCATTTTACTCATAAAAACATGCCCTATAAAAACTTGCACGTGTTCCACGAGACACGGGGCTTTCCTGACAGCTCAGATGGCAAAGAATCCACCTGCAATGCAGGAGACCTGGGTTCAGTCCCTGGGTTGGGAAGATCCCCTGGAGGAGGGCATGGCAACCCACTCCCATATCTTGCCTAGAGAATTCCATGGACAGAGAAGCCTGGCAGGCTACAGTCCATAGGGTTGTAAAGAGTTGAACACGGCTGAATGACAAACACTTTAACATGAGACGGGCACAAATATGTTCATAACAACACTGTTTTTAGCATAAAAATACAAGAAAACAACCCTAAATTTGTAATTACAGTAAAACCGATAAACTACAGTTTCCTTACGCAATGGGGATACTATTAATATACAGGTGTGAAAATAAATGATCTCGAGCTCCATGCATCAACATGGACGGCTCTCAGGAAGATCAGAGACAACAAACAGAACGCTCCCAGCAGGATGCCATTTACATAAAGTTCAGAAACACACGTAACGGAATGAGACATTCACATGTAGTAAAACTATTCAGAAAACCAATGACGACAATAAGGAAAACTCCGAACAAGGGTTATAGAGGGAGCAGATGAGGGAAAATGAGATACGCCAAAGCAACAAGGAGGCGTCAGAAGGACTGACAGCTTTGTTTCTTAACCCGGGTGGTGGGAAAGTGGCTGCTACATGTTGTCATCACTATTTACATCCTGCCTGTATGTTGAAACATTCCTTTGAATGTGTTTAACATTTTTTATTATTAAAATAAAGGAAAGGTTAAAAAAGATAGTGTCTCCACTTTATATTCAGAGGAAAAAAAATATTGCACCTAAAATGTTACTTACATTCATTCACTCAGTAAATATTACCAGGGTCTGGTCTAGGGGTTGGAATGCAAGCAAGCAACAAAACAGACAATTCTCAAAAAGCTTGTATTCTATTGAGGGAATAATGAGAAATACAATCAGTAGAGTATACAGTACGTCAGATGATGACACTTGTTACAAAAAAAACAAAGCAGCAAAGGAGAATATGAGCTGTGTGTACCGGAGAGGTGTTGCAATGTAAGAGGAAGGCTAATCATATGAAAAGATACATGCAGTGATCAATACAGCACTATTCACAATAGCCAAGACTTGGAATCAACCTAACGTCCATCAACACAGGGATGGGTAAAGAAGGTGTGGTACATGTATACAATGGGATATTACTATTATTCAGCCATAAAAAGAAATGAAAGAGTGCTATTTGCAGTAACATGGACGGACCTGGAGATTATCATACTAAGTGAAATCAGACAAGACAAATATAACTCGCTATAACCCATGTGGAATCTGTTTTTCAAAAAACAACACAAAAGATACATATTCACTTACAAAACAGAAATAAACTCACAGATTTTGAAAATAAACTTATAGTTACCAAAGGGGAAACATGGGAGGGAAGGATAAATTAGGAGCTCAGGATTAACATACACACCATACTATATATAGAATATCTAGGTAATCAACAAGGATCTACTGTATAGCACAGGAAACTCTACTCAATAATCTGTAATAACCTATGTGGGAAAACAATCTAAAAAAGAATGAGTATATGTCTATGTATAACTGAGTCATTTTCTGTACACCTGAAACTAACAACAAATTTAAAAAAAGAAACAAAAAAAATGAAGGCCAGAAGAGGTCTCACTAAGGTGACATTTGAATAAAGACCTAAAGTAAAGGAGAAAGTAAAGAAAGTAAAGTAAAGAAAGGAGAGGAAAAAGAAGAGGAGAGTGAAAAAGTTGGTCTAAAACTCAACATTCAGAAAACTAAGGTCATGGCATCTGGTCCCATCACTTCATGTCGAATAGACGGGGAAATAATGGAAACAGTGAGAGACTTTATTTTCTTGGGCTCCAGAATCACTGCAGATGGTGACTGCAGCCATGAAATTAAAAGATGCTTGCTCCTTGGAAGACAAGCTATGACCAATCTAGATAGCATATTAAAAAGCAGAGACATTACTTTGCCAACAAAGGTCTATCTAGTCAAAGCTATGGTTTTTCCAGTGGTCATGTATGCACGTGAGAGTTGAACTATAAAGAAAGCTGAGCGCTGAAGAATTGATGCTTTTGAACTGTGGTGTTGGAGAAGACTCTTGAGAGTCCCTTGCACTGCAATGAGATCCAACCAGTCCATCCAAAAGGAAATCAAGCCTGAATATTCATTGGAAGGACTGACACTGAAGCTGAAACTCCAACACTTTGGCCACCTGATGCGAAGCACCGACTCATTAGAAAAGACCCTGATGCTGGGAAAGACTGAAGGCAGGAGAAGAAGGGGATGACAGAGGATGAGACGGTTGGATGGCATCACCAGCTGGATGGACATGAGTTTGAGCAAGCTCTGGGAATTGGTGATGGGACAGGGAAGCCTGGCATGCTGCAGTCCACAGGGTCACAAAGAGTCGGACACGACTGAGTGACTGAACTGAACTGAAGTGAAACTTGCTCAGTTGTGTCTGACTCTTTGTGACCCCGTGGACTAAGCAGTCCATGGTAGTCTCTAGGGCAGAATACTGGAGTGGGTAGCCTTTCCCTTCTCCAGGGGATCGTCCCAACCCAAGGTTTGAACCCAGGTCTCCCACATTGCAGGCGGATTCTTTACCGGCTGAGCCATAAGGTAAGCCCAAGAATACGGGAGTCGGTAGCCTATCTTTTCTCCAGCAGATCTTCCTGACCCAGGAATTGAACTGGGGTCTCCTGTATTGCAGGTGGATTCTTTACCAACTGAGCTATCAGGAAGCCATGGGAAGTAAGAAGATGAACAGAATTTAAAATACTTAGAAGAAGATCCCAGACAGAGGAAATAGCAAGTACACAGGTCCTGTGGTGGGCAGGTGGATTGTTTTAGAAACACTAACCAAGCCAGTGCTACTGGAGTTGAGTGAGTCTGGTGGGAGATGAAGTCAAATAGGTAATGGGGGTTAGACGGTATGAGAATTCAGATGTCATTAAAGACTCTAGCTACTTTTCTAAGTGAGATGAGAAGGCACTAGACGATCCTGAGCAGAAAACGACAATACCTAACTCAGATAATACACGGAAGACCTGTTAGAACGCTTCAGCAGCCACCTAGGCGAGGTGACCGTGGCCTGGACTAGAGTGGTGACAAGCAAGCAGTGAGAAGAGGGGGGCTTCTCAGTGTGAGGGTGGAGCCAACAGAAAGAGCAAGAGGTGGGGTGCGAGAGAAAGAGGACAAAGAGGGTGTTAAGATTTTGCCCTGAACAACTGAAGCTGACATATAGTTACGTGGTAAAGACTAAGAGAGGGGCAGGTGTGGAGGAAGGGAAGGGGGACATTAGGGGCTCAGTTTTGGACAAATTGGAGATGCTTTTCAAGTAAATATGAAATGAAATGTTCAATAGGTAACTGTAATTTTGATACCACTACCACACTAATGGCAGAAAACAAAGAGGAACTAAAGAGCCTCTAGATGAAGGTGAAAGAGGAGAGTGAAAAAGCTGGCTTAAAACTCAACATTCAAAAAACTAACATCATGGCATCTGGTCCCCATCATTTCATGGCAAATAGATGGAGAAATAATGGAAATAGTGACAGACTTTATTTTCTTGTGCTCCAACATCACTGGAATGGTGACTGCAGCCATGAAACTAAAAGACACTTGCTGCCTGAAGAAAGTGAAGTGAAAGTGAAGTCGCTCAGTTGTGTCCGACTGTTTGCGACCCCGTAGACTGTAGCCTACCAGACTCCTCCGTCCATGGGATTTTCCAGGAAAGAGTACTGGAGTGGTTTGCCATTTCCTTCTCCAGAGGATCTTCCTGACCCAGGGATTGAACCCGGGTCTCCAGCACTGTAGGCAGACGCTTTACCGTCTGAGCCACCAGGGAAGCCTGAAGAAAAGCTATGACAAATCTACACAGCGTATTAAAAAACAGAGACATCGCTTTGCCGATAAAGTCTGTATAGTAATAGCTATGCCTTTTCTAGTAGTCATGTATGGATGTGAGAGATGGATCATAAAGAAGGCTGATGCTTTCCAACTGTGGTGCTGGAGAAGACTTGAGAGTCCTTTGGATAGCAAGGAGATAGAATCAGTCAATCTTAAAGGAAATCAACTTTGATTATTTATTGGAAGGACTGATGCTGAAGCTGAAGCTGCAATACTTTGGCTACCTGATGTGAAGAGCCGACTCAGTGGACTAAAGACCCTGATACTGGGAAAGATTGAGGGCAGGAGGAGAAGGTGGTGACAGAGAATGAGATGGTTGGATGGCATCACCAACTCAATGGACATGAGTTTGAGCAAGCTCTGAGAGACAGTGAAGGAGAGGGAAGCCTGGTGTGCTGCAGTCCACGGGGTCGTGAGGAGTCAGGCACGACTGGGCAACTGAACAAGAACAACAATTGTGAGACTGGAGAGAGTTCAGTACGGCAGTCTAGGCTGGAAACGTAAATTAAGAGTCAGTATACAACAATGTTCAGATGATATTCAAAGCCATATGGCTAGATAAAGCTCTTCAAGAGAGTGGAGAGACAGAAAAGACATCCAAGGAACAAGTCATGAAAAATGAATCCTGACCCTTATACTTTACAACATTACAGAAATCAGCTCAAAATGGAACACAGGCCTAAATGTAGGAGCTAAAAACTATAAACCTTCTAGAAGAAAACACAGGAAAAAATCTTAATCTTAGGTTTGGCAAAAATTTTAAAACAGCTCACACAAAGAATAAATTATAAAAAGAATACAATCAACTGGACCTCATCAAAATTAAAATGTTTTTCTCTTCAAAAGACACTGTTATGGGGCTTCCCCGGTGGCTCGGTGATGAAGAATCCACCTGCCAGTGTAGGAGACATGGGTGTGACCCCTGATCCGGGAGGACCCCACATGTCACGAGACACCTAAGCCTGTGTGCCACTACAGAGCCTGTGCCCCGGAACTGCAACTACTGAAGTCCGTGTGCCCTAGAGCCCATGCTCTTGCAACAAGAGAAGCCGATGCAATGAGAAGCCCTCCAACTGCAACCAGAGAGAAGCTCCCACTTGCTGCAACTAGAGACAAGCCCATGTAACAACGAAGACCCAGCACGGCAACCCCCCAAAAAAATTAATTAAAAGACACTGTTATAAAAAGGAATAGGCAAGCCATATATTGGACAATATTTGCAAAACCTATTAGACAAAGAACTGCTAGACATAAAATATATACAAAATATTCTTACAAATGAATAAGAAAATGACAAACAACCTAACCAAAAAATAGGGGGAAAGTCTGAACAGGCATTTCACCAAAAAACAAAGCAAAAAACAGATGGGAAATAAGTCCATGATAAGACAACCAATGTCTTTAGGTATTAGGGAAATTCTGACTTAAACCAGTGAGGACGTGGAACAAACTGGCCTCTCATATATTATTGGTGGAAATGTCAAATGATACAACTGCCTCTTGAGAAACCTGTATGCAGGTCAGGAAGCAACAGTTAAAACTGGACATGGAACAACAGACTGGTTCCACATAGGAAAAGGAGTACGTCAAGGCTGTATATTGTCACCCTGATTATTTAACTTCTATGCAGAGTACATCATGAGAAACGCTGGGCTGGAAGAAGCACAAGCTGGAATCAAGATTGCCAGGAGAAATATCAATAACTTCAGATACGCAGATGACACCACCCTTATGGCAGAAAGTGAAGAGGAACTAAAAAGACTCTTGATGAAAGTGAAAGAGGAGAGTGAAAAAATTGGCTTAAAGCTCAACATTCAGAAAACTAAGATCATGGCATCTGGTCCCATCACTTCATGGGAAATAGATGGGGAAACAGTGGAAACAGTGTCAGACTTTATTTTTTTGGCTCCAAAATCACTGCAGATGGTGACTGTGGCCATGAAATTAAAAGACACTCACTCCCTGGGAGGAAAGTTATGACCAACCTAGATAGCATATTCAAAAGCAGAGACATTACTTTGCCAACAAAGGTCCATCTCGTCAAGGCTATGGTTTTTCCTGTGGTCATGTATGGATGTGAGAGT
>NW_011494718.1:3856249-3908218 GCF_000754665.1 Bison bison bison
AACCAGTCCATTTTAAAGGAGATCAGTCCTGGGTGTTCTTTGGAAGGAATGATGCTAAAGCTGAAACTCCAGTACTTTGGCCACCTCATGTGAAGAGTTGACTCATTGGAAAAGACTCTGATGCTGGGAGGGATTGGGGGCAGGAGGAGAAGGGGACGACAGAGGATGAGATGGCTGGATGGCATCACCGACTCGATGGACACGAGTTTGAGTGAACTCCAGGAGTTGGTGATGGACAGGGAGGCCTGGCATGCTGCAGTTCATGAGGTCGCAGAGTTGGACACGACTGAGTGACTGAACTGAATTGAATCTTAAAAAGTTAAACACGCACCTACTATTCCACAACTACGTACTGACCTAAGAGGGATGCATTGCTGTTGTCGTGTGTGTAGTCGCTCAGTCGTGTCTGACTCTTTGCAACCCCATGGACTGTAGCCCGCCAGTCTCCTCTGTCTATGGGATTTCCCAGACAAGAATACTGGAGTGGGTTGCCATTTCCTTCTCCAGGGGAAGTTCCAGACCCAGGGGTTGAACCCGCATCTCCTGCTTGGCAGGCGGATTCTTTACCACTGAGTCACCTGGGAAGCCCAAGGATATGTATTTTGTGTGCATACCAATTTAAAAAATTTAAAAAAAAACTGTGTGTAGCCCAACTGGGACTTTCCCAGGTAGCTCAGTGGTAAAGAATCTGCCTTGCAATGCAGGAGACACAGGAGACAGACATGGGTTCGATCCCTGTCTGGGTAGGAAAAATCCCCTGGAGGAGGAAATGGTTACCTACTTCAGTATTCTTGCCTGGAAAATTCCATGGACAGAGGAGCCTGGTGGCTGACCGCAGTCTGTGGGGTCACAAAGAGTGGGACATGACTAAATGACAAGCACGCACTCACGTACACCAACTAAATAGAAAAGCAAAGGAAAAAACAGGACAATAATGAAGCTTCATGACTCAATTATAGTATAAAAAATAAAGACTATAAATCAATAGATTTAAAAATTGAAACTAAATTAGAACATTTCAAATAATCTTTC
This sequence comes from Bison bison bison, assembly GCF_000754665.1. Classification (NCBI taxonomy): domain Eukaryota; kingdom Metazoa; phylum Chordata; class Mammalia; order Artiodactyla; family Bovidae; genus Bison; species Bison bison. The sequence goes on from NW_011494718.1 coordinate 3,857,282, forward strand.
TAGTTTCTAATTCTCTCTAAAGCCACAATTATAATCAAGACATTCACCTTTGCTTGTAGAGTCTAAAATAATACACCTCAGAGAATTCAAGGAAAACTTCTGTTCCTAAAACATCATGGTACAATCCTTACAAACTGCTATGTGACGAGTTTTGAATTTTTGCAAAAGCACACAAGTAAAATTTCCTTCACTAAAAATTCCACTTACCAGATTAGGAACAAAGCAAATCTACTACAAATAAATCATTTATTAATTTTCTATTTTCTCTCTCCATGAAGCAGATAATCCTTTTCTTTGCCCTTAGAGACTCTTGTTATCCGCAGAAGGAGGGTGATAAAGTTGAATGAGAATGACAGGTTTAAGGAAACTGGGCTTCATTCCCGTCTCTATCCCAAGTTTACCCTGTGAGCTCTCTTCACCTGAATAATGAAGAAACTGAGATTCAGGTAATTTTTATGGTTCCTTTCTACTGAAACTTTCTGATAAAGTTGCTTTCTAAATAGAAGTAAACATATATTTGGAAACTCACATGGCTTTGGAAAACCTTTCTGTTGAAAGGCTTTCTTTCAGTAGAAAAGCAGCATTTCTATTTAAAGGACAGAAACTGGCACTTTGATTAGATAAGTATTAAATTCAGCTGAAAGTTTATGTACAAGTTTATGAACACTCTTCCCTATTTTAAGTTATTGTTTAAGGTTTTCACACTAGTAAACCTACTTGAGTCACAAAGTAGTATTTCTATCTTGCTCTTCTAGTATTTCGCTTTTCTTGTTTTCCAATTTCAGATGACCCTTGGCTCCTGGAATTACAGAGAAACTAAAAGGCTTCTGTATTTTTAGTGTGAAATTCTAATTTTTAGAAATAGGGTCTAGCTAATTATTGTTTTTTGGGGCCACAAAAAATTCTGGGTTTGAATTTTAATTGTCAATGTTTTAGAATTGGAGAAGACAATAAAAGAGCACAGGATTTGATTCAAATACTAAACTGCAGAGAGCTCTTACAGCAATCTAGAAAGTTAGGAGAGAGTCAAAAAGAAAGTGTGAAGGGCATCAGCCAACTTTTAGTTAGCCCTATTGATGTCAACACAACGGTCCCCACCCTCTGACAGTCAACCAACCTAACAGACATCCTAACCGAGCCTCGAAACAGGGACATTAGCTGTATTTAAAATGGCTCGCCACCCGCCAGGAAACCTAATCCAGAAAGAAAAGAGGATGCTTTTTAGGACTGAATTCTAATTTTCACAAAACAATGAGACAATATCCATTTTCACAAAAACATTCTTTTGGTAACTGTGAGAAGGTTGATGTGTAAAAGCATTTCAAAGTATTCACACTTCAGAAAAGTTTCTGGTATAAAGAGAGGCTCTGGGGATTCACAACTTTTCAATTATAATTATGGGAATAAAGTATAAAATTTCACTGTCACTTTAAACTCAGAAGCTGTTTTATACCAAAACAGGTAACTTATCTCACTTTTCTATTAGCACTGATTCTGTGTTATTCTAGTGCAAGTTTTGATTCTGGTACTAAGTCTTCAAATCAGATGCAAATTTAAATAAGAATAACAAGTTGACTCTTTAATCCAACCATTACTAACTCAAAAATAAAGGTAAATTAAACTAATAAATCAATTACCATAAGAATATACCTTCTAAATTAAATGAATTAAAAACAATATTTTGCTTTTACTACATCTTTTTCTTGTAATTTTTTTTTCCTATTCTTCTTCTACTTATTTTTGACTAATTTTAATTTGCACTAGGATATGGACTCATATAATGTATTCAGTGAAGCTATGATAGCTACAAAGACTCTTCAGGATGTTTGGTTATTAAATAAATATAAACCATTACCAACAGAGGGAAAAATTAAGAACTATTAGAAAAGCAGCTGCAGTACAATTTTAAAGATAATTTTTGCAACCATGGTAATGATATTACGCTGTCGTCACTGTATATAAGCAATTTTAACAAGACTCAAAAACATTAAGTACCTGGTTTTTTCATCAGGTTCACTTTATAAAGGTCAGTCTGGGCAAGATTCTGGCTTCTCAATTAGAACTGACTTAAGAGACATGAAGAAAGTAAAATGAGGGGGAAAGATCAAACCCTACTTTTAGAAGAAGGGTCAAAAAGCCATAATGCTGAAGGAAATATTTTAGGGTCATTACACTTTTTCAGATTACTTCTGCAATTGTGCTATAAAATCATGAGAAGTTATGAGCATATAGTATCAAAGAAACAGCCAAGAATTTTTGGTAGACTATTCTTTATTATAGTAGGTGACACTAACTTTTGTGAAGTACTTTCTGTTCAACAGATAAATGTTACCCTTACACCTGCTCTTTGCAATCTTCTATTCTCTCCATGTTATCATTAAAAAAAAAAAAAGACTCAGCAAGTTAAGTAATTCACCTAAGTTTTAGACATCCAGGAAGCAGATAGGATTTGGGGAACTTAGGAATGTCTATTCCAAGACTGGCTTCTTTCCCCTATTCTAACCTGCCTCTATTCATAAGGCAATAAGCATTTTAGAAAGCTTTTAAACAAAGTTCGAAATAAACAAAGAAAGGTTTAACAGATCAACTAAAGGAAGGGCAGTAATGTAGAAAATATACTTTAACCTTCTTTCTGTTTTGTCTCTGGTCCTCAAGCTGCACGCAAACAGCCTCAGGACAAGGAACTAATGCAGAGGCTGGAACAGCTAAAATTTAATTCTTTCTAAAGTTATGAAGAATAATGCAATATTAAATATTCATAAAATAAAAAGCTTTCATATAATCTTTCTATAATTACAGAGCAGGAAAATAAAATCTATATTGATCTCTTTATGTAAGTATCTCCTAACTTAAAGTGGTTATAAGGCTAAATAAAACACAACAGAAAACCAGATTTAAAACAGAAGACAGAAGCAACATTTTCTGCCTGTGGGATGACGAAAGATTTGACCAATTTTCAACACCTAACATCAGAAACAGGTACAGTAATTTAGAAACACACTAAATCATTGTGAAGTCAATCACAGGGAACTTTCATAAAGATCTGCCAAAGAGTAACCCTGACCAGACAAAAGGAAAACCACTATAGCAACATCTGGTGAATGACCTAAAATATACCATACGATACTGTAATTGTTAAAGGGCAAAACAAACTTCAATACTGACTGCTAAAACAGAGAGACAAGCTGGGGTTTTAAATAGAAATTGGGTAAGAGAAATTTAAGAGCAGAACTGATACATGATACCAAGTTCAGTTCAGTTCAGTCACTCAGTCGTGTCCGACTCTTTACGACCCCATGAACCGCAGCACGCCAGGCCTCCCTGTCCAACACCAACTCCCAGAGTCCACCCAATCCCATGTCCATTGAGTCGGTGATGCCATCCAACCATCTCATCCTCTGTTGTCCCCTTCTCCACCTACCTTCAATCCTTCCTAGCAGCAGGGGCTTTTCAAATGAGTCAGCTCTTCCCATCAGGTGGCCAAAGTACTGGAGTTTCAGCTTCAACATCAGTCCTTCCAATGAACACCCAGGACTGATCTCTCTTAGGATGGACTGGTTGGATCTCCTTGCAGTCCATGATAAGACTCTCAAGAGTCTTCTCCAACACCACAGTTCAAAAGCATCAATTCTTCAGCACTCAGCTTTCTTTATAGTCCAACTCTCACATCCATACATGACCACTGGAAAAACCATAGTCTTGACTAGACGGACCTTCGTTGGCAAAGTAATGTCTCTGCTTTTTACTGTGCTGTCTAGGCAGACTTGTCTAACTCAGTGATACCAAGTGGATAACACTAAAAACTTTCTCCTGCCTACACAGCATGTATCAATAGAAGATAAATACCATTTACAAAGTTACTGACTATAAAATTTAAAGTATTACTTCATGGACATCAAACGATAAAAAAAGTACTTTATTTCTACCAAATGAACTTTTTCCCAAATCAAATTTAGATTACATACCTTCTTATCAGAGACATTGAGGTAATTTTTTTAAATGAGGTAATTTCTAGTTAAAATAAGTTATTAGCTTACAATTTTATTTACAATTGTTAAGTTCTTCAAACTTATTTGGCTCTCCTTTATAGTAATTCTATAAAATAGGGTTTTATATTAAGTGTACAGTAATTTGGGGGCAGTAGCTTGGCTTAAACATGAAAGGAAAAGCTGGAACAAAATCAGTGTTTAGTAAGAAGTCTCCAACCACTAACATGTAAGGTATTAACTCCTTTCTTTTTTCCCAACTATTTAAAAATGTATAATGATGTGCTTTCTCTGTGCATCCTTGATCTTTTTCCAGTAAGTGAGAAACCAGAAAAGTAACAGCAGGAAAATATACCTGTCTTCGCCTTTTATTAGGTTTGCAAAGTGTAATTTTATTTGTAATAGCTTTGGAAATGGCTTGTCATAAAAGCAACTACCAGCTGAAAAAGAAAAGCACTATCAGAAATATGGGTGTGGGCCTTGGGAAGGGAGGGAGAAGGAAAGACAAATATGGAGGTTTAAGAACAGACTTCATTTTTCTGACTCACTGGGATGGATTTCAACAAATCATTGACAATTACGTTAAAAAAAAAAAGAAGCATCCTATGAGGTAAAAAGTGGCTTCCCTCGTGGCTCCTGCTTGCAATACAGGAGACCTGGGTTTCATCCCTGGGTCAGGAAGATCCCCTGGAGAAAGAAATGGCAACCCACTCCAGTATTCTTGCCCAGAGAATCCCATGGACTGGGCAGCCTGGAGGGTTACAGTCCACGGGGTTGCAGAGTCGGACATGACTGAGTGGAGCCCAATGCCATGAGGTAAAAAAGGGCAGTCCTGTTTTGAAAAGAAGATAACCGATGAAATGCAATCTGTAAACTCCAGTAACAGATTCACACAAGTTTTCTCCCCTTTAGCAAAAATGCCTAAGCTAGCTAACTCCCAGTCCTCACCCTTCCTCCAAAGGTTCCAGGTTTAGATGTGACCAACACGGCTTCTGTTTCCCAAGGTTATCTCCAATCTTTTCCCTCTGCTGTTTTTTTTTTTTTTTTAAGGCAAGGAATACCACTTTAATTGGAAAGCTGGCTGGCCGAGAAGATGATAGACTTGCTCTACATGCAGATTACTCAAAGATCCATGTCCATCAGTTCACTTACTATAGGACGGGAATGCCCTAACTACGTACCCGTGGTACTCACGTCTAGGAGAAGAAACAGACTAAGAGGCATTCACAGCACAGTAAGATTGGTGCTTTGATGGAGAAAGCCCTGGATGCTACGATAATACACAGAAGAAAGAAACTTTCCAGCTGCTCGAGGACACATTTTATAGCATCAGTCTTTCCGGTCAGCATATGAACTCCTACTTAAAATTAATTCAGGGCCATGGGCGTGGCTAAGGCACTGGGTATTCCCTTCATTAAATAGGGGGCCCTGTTCCCTCTGGCCTTTTGGACACTGGGAACTTACAGATGAATTGATGGTCCATTCAAACTCATCTTTACATTCACAAGATAGTTTTCCTTCATAGTGTGGTTCTGTATTTTATCTTGGAAAGCTAACTTTTTCCCTCTTAAACAGCTTGCAAAATTCTCATCCCAGGCACCTAACAACTGTTTAAACTTAGAAAATCTTTACCAAAATTTGTTATAATAAAACCATTAGATTTCTTTAAAAAAAAAAAAATCCATAAGCAGCAATACTATGTTTTGCTTTAGGAAGATAACAGAAAATATAACGAAAGTTTACAAATCATTGAAACAAAGGATCTAGGATTTCTTGAAGACTTTGTTTGGCCTGTTTCTGCCAGTGTCATGTTCCTCACTCTGTGATCTGGCTCAAGCCACACCGCTGCTTCCAGCCCTCACTGAGGTTTTCTTTGTCAAATTTCAGGTTTCTTCTTCCTCATGCTTCACTCACCATTTTGTATAGAACAGAAATGTTTTCCATGAGACTGTAAGCTGCTTGTTAGCAGAGAGTTTGTCATAACAGAATTATACAATATTTCTTTAGATTTAGTCATTATAATAGCCCAAAGCAAGCACCTTAAAAATGTATTGAATAATTTTTAAAAGGGATCTTTCGAAAATTTAAAGAAATATGAAACCAGAATGTTACAAGATTTAAGAGGAATAAAGAAAAAAATCTAGTTATAAAGTGATTATTTCAAATCTAAGAAAGTAAAGTGTAGATGAGTCATGGAAGAAATATATACATGGTCAACAGGAAAGGACCGAGTCATTACTGACAGGACTTCAAGGAAAGGTCAAAAAGAACAACGCAAAGTCAAGTTCTTAAACACTGCTGGTATAGTCTGAGATTTTACTCAGAGATACTAATTAAAGGGTTTATTTTTAAGTAAATCTCAAGACAGTAACTAAGAACCAAAAAAAAAAAAAAAAAAGCAGTAATGCTTCCGTAACTAAAACGAATGCAGATAGCAGTGGTCTCTTCAAATCTCACACTGGCTGCAGACTTAAAACTCACCTTTATCACAAACTGACAAACGGACAAACTGACCTGGGTGATAATCAAGGCTGGCAAAGTAAGTGAAACGTGGATCTGAGGCGGACACAAGTACAACCGTTTAACAGAACAGAGACAATGCAGCAGTAACGGTCAAGAATTAAATTTTAATAAGTGAATCCTATACACTCAAAGTAGAAGCATTGAACAATCCCCTCCCCTCTAAGATAAACAACAGGAACATGAACTTCTGACCAGAAGCGGTCAAGAAAACACAAGTACTTTAAACATAAGACACACACAGACACACACATACACACACGAAGTCAAATATATAAAAACAGCAATTCATGAGCTATCCCTTTGGAAGGCTTTTAAATCTAGTGTACAAAATATCTTTCCTTCACCCTGCCTGCTGGATACTAGCACAGCTGACGGGGAGACTGCATCAACTGGTTGGCTGGGTGTGCTCACTCCCTCATTCACCAGCTGAGGACTGCAAATCACCAAGACAGATAACTGGATGCTGTCAATTTCAAAATCAGCCAACAGGTATGGCTTGGATGCTGTTAAGTTCAAAATCAACCTACAACTCTCAATTCTTTTTAGTTGCATGATTGATACAAGGATAGTTAACTTCCATCTCTGTTACAAAAGGGGAAAGGAGGCAACGCAAATCACAGGCAACTTTTTCCTGTTTCATGTGTGTTTAAAAAGTTTTAAAGAGACCTGGAAGTCAAACCATTAAACGCAGCAAACATGGCAGTATGCAAGACAATATTTTCTGATGTATATGGAAGGCACTAACATATCATTTCTAACCTCACACTTAAGATGAAACTGTCTTTCTATTCTTTCCAACACTGAATCGATAATTTGATTTTAACGTTTTCTTTTTTTTATCTGTAAGGGGAATAGAGTAGTTGGAGACAGGACTGAAAATCTTGATATATACTTATATCCTTTCAATTTTGGTCCTATCTATTTAAAGGATGATTTTGATTTAAAAGAAAAGAAAATATGTATAGATAGAAAATGTTTGTTTTTACATAGGATACCTTCTGTTTTCAAAAAGACTTAACCAGATTTCTATTTTTTAAACATAATTTTATTACCTATGACCTATAATTTTGCAAAATTATACATACACTGCTGTGCACCTTGGTCTTTTCATTTATTATTAATAATATGCTCTGAGGATCTTTCTATTAATTACATCCCTAGTCTTTTTTTTTTTAATGGCTGAAAAGTATTCCATTGTATAAATGAGCCATAGTTTATTCAACTTGTTCCTTTCTGCTGAACTGTTCAGTTGTTCCTCATCTTTTGATATTACCAGTGATACTGTGATGAATAACCTTGCATGTAGGTCATCTCACCCTTGTGTTGGCCAGATCTATCTGTCCAGCTTTATCCAGAGCTACTCTCCCTGATTCTCCGCATGCTCTGGACTCACTGACCTTTGACTGGCTTTTGCATATTCTATTCCTTTCCCTTACAGCTCAGAGGTAAAAAATGCATCTGCAATGCAGGAGACACAGGAGATGCGGGTTCGATCCCAATCTAGTCTGGGAAGATCCCTTGGAGGAGGGGGATCTTCAACCCACTCCAGTCTTCTTACCTGGAGAATTCCAGGGACAGCGGAGCCTGGCCACGACTGAGCACGCACCCATCATTCCTTTCCCTATACACCTCTGGTTGCCTCCTCTCCACCCCTTTGGGTCTCAGCTCCAGCGTCACTTCCTCTCTCATGTCAAGACATGTTCCCTTTGTATGCTCATAAGACCCCTCTATTTTCCCTTCACAGCACCAATCACAGCTTGTATTTCTGTAATTAGCTGGTTAATATCTATTTCTCTTACTTGACTCTATGACAGCAAGACTTTAACTCAGTGACTGAAACAAGTATTGAATATTTGCTGAATAAAGGAATAAAAAGTCAAAGGTGCTAATTATATATCAATCTATTCTTCATATTTTATTACATGTATTTATGTTCTACCATTTAAGTATCTCTTGAAATCTTCAGCTCACTCCACTTCCATTAACACTACCCCAATCCTTGCTCCCATCATCCTGTTTAAACTCCTATATTCACTCTTACGTTCTACTACAGCCTCTGAACCATTTTAAGACTTGTCATCTGCCAAGAATTCCTGCAATGGATTCCCACCAACACTCAAATAAGCTCTTCCCTAATGTGGCCTATAAGGCCGGCATGGTTTGGCCCGTTTACCTCCCACAGACTGTTCCAATTACCTGGAATACGCTTTGCTTCTCACTTTACCTGGTGAATTTTCAACATCACATTCTAATAGAAGCCTGACCACTCACTGGTCACAGCCACAATTTATATATACGTACATACATGCATTTTGGTGTGATTTGATCAGTGTTGCTTCTTTCATTGCTATTCAGTTGCTAAGTCGTGTCTGACTCTGGGACCCCATGAACTGCAGCACGCCAGGCTTCCCTGTTTCTTTTACTAAGCTATAAACTCTGGGGGTAGAATTTTTTTTCACTTTTGCTCACTGGGTCCAGAACAATGTCCAGAACACCTCCTGGTACACAGTATATAATACATGATAAATGTTTGCTAAATAAATAAAAAACAGTAACAACATGAAATTACACGACTGAACCCACTCAGGAATTACGCTTGGAAATAAAGCTGCAGGAGTAAGGGGCTGTCTCACAGGATCCAAATGGAGGGAACCACACTTGGCAGTGTTGCGGCTGCTTACTATATTCTACCTTTCAATCCATAAGGGCTTATGTTTTATTTAGAACCAGGTTCTTTTACCTATAGAATATAATAACTTCACATGATTTACGAGCAAATACCAAGAATACTGTTTATACCTATAGTTACAGAAATAAAGATGACAGTAAATCACTGACATGCATCTTTTAAAAATATTGAGTAAAAAATGAGAATTCTTTTGAGAATGGGGAAAAAGATTTCAAGAATGTATCTGCTTGTACATATTAAGTAACGATTAACATGCTTCTTAAAATCTGGCAACAGATATCCATTTTTTAAACTCAGAGGCTCATATCGTCTCAAAGAGAAGAATATGTTTGCTCTCCTAGCCTTTCCCAGCATTTACAGCACATTTTTATAAAAATGTAGTAGGCTTTGAGTATTTCCTGTAACAGAACATATTTGTATATAGTCACTGGGTCACCAAAACTACATACATAGCTGTCTTGCATTATCTGTGTTTACTTCGTTTTGTGTTTTTTTTAAATTGAAGTAAAGTCGATTTACAGTGTGTCTTGTTTTTATTCTGTGTATTCCGCTCTTCCTCTGTCTCATCACTTTTGTTTATTGGACTTGTCTCTGATAAGTTAAATTTATAATAACACACATACGAAATAAATCTGTAATATATCAGAAAAGAAATCCTAACATACAGGATTATCACTGTATTATAATTCTATATGAAACATGATGTGAGTGAAGTTCTTTTCATCAACCTAGTGTTAAGAATGACTATAATTTTTAAGAAATTTTTCCTAGGATAGATTCCCAAGTCTGGCTCACCTTTTTTCTCCCAGCCTCCCAACCCCCAACTCCCTTGTCATCCTTTGAGTTACTGACTATAATAACAGAAAAAACTGTGCAATTAATGGTTATAGCTAATTAACTGACATTACCTTAAAGTAAGAGTATATTCCATCCTTCTTAAAGTAAGACTATAACAAAATTAATGGGATTCTTAGTCTTTACTTATACCCTAAACTATTGTTGACTCTCTGATACATTCAGGGTCCTCCCCACAATATTATTAGTGGACCTGAAAAGATATTTACTTGTACTCTTAAATTACAATTATCTTAGGGGAAATGTTCATCATCTTAAATTACTTTTTTCACATTCTACATGGTTCTAAGCCATAAAACGTTTTGAAAGAAAGTAAACATGGGCTGCTCACATTGATGTGCTTATTTTCCTCTACTTTTTCTTTCTCTCCGTGGAAGCGGCACATCTTGCGGACAACAGAAGCGTTTCTGAGAGAGCGTGCTATGCCTCACTCACTCAAAGAGCCAGGTAAGCATCTACTCTGCCCTAGTTGACTCTTACTCACCTCCATCTCCTCCCTTCCCTGTAGCATGCCTCAAATTTTGGGAAGAAATGCAAACACGTATTTGCTAAATGACTACTATACATTTAACACCACTGCTAGGCATCATGAGGCTGTAAAAGAAGGCAGGGTACCTATTCCAACAAAGTGTACAAAGCACCAGAAATGACTATTTTCTTTATCTTGACTATATTTTTTAGTCTGTTTTGTTTTGAACCTTGAGAGGAACAATAAAAGGTAAACTGCCTTAAGTCAGAAAATAGCTCAAGTTACTTTATTTAAAAGTCTAGGAAAAAAGAAATATTGATGAAAACAGAAACACTATAAGTGTCTAATTAGCTGTGCTCTTATTGTTATGCAACTCAATCTTGTTTAGTAAATAAGAAAGAGAATTCAGAGGTTTGTTTAGGTTAAAGGTAAACACAATATATGGGGGGGGGGTGGATAGGGTAAGGGGTGGACAGAGTATAGACTGTAAACAGCAGAAGAACTCAAGTTTTCCCATTAAGGGTGAATGACAAGCATGGACACATGTACACAACTCTCAGCATTAATGCATGCACATACATACCCAGGTAAGGACACACAGGTATTTTTAATACATACCTATTCCTTTTGTTTTGCCAGAGAGAAAAAAGGCTAGACTAAGTACATGTAAACACCTCAATTTTCTAATAGCAAAGAATCTACCTCCCAACCACTCTCAACTTTTTTCCTTAAGTTCTGAAAACAAAATAAACAAAAATATTCTCACAATGTTTGGCCACTAAAACTTATTACAATAGTCACAGGACGATCTTTAGTCCTTTACTCAATGTCTATTTGCTTTCAGTTTTGCACTCTTCTAGCTGTTTGATTATCTGGCCTCACATTTTATAAGAGGAGTGTCGCTATGGGAGGATACTCCAAAAGCCAGGATAACCAAAAGGCCCTCCCTCTCCCCACAATGTCCCAGCAAAAGAAGGTGCACCAACAGCTTTAGAAAAAAACAATAGCCTTTAGGACATCCTCAAGTTACAAATTAGCACTCACGGATGTTTCAGATGACTTATGTTAAAAAAAAATTCAACATACGATATTTAAAAAATAGAAAGCTCATGTTTTGTTCACACTCAAGCACTGAGCAGATTACTCGACAATTGCATATAAAAGAAATACTAAGGAACAAACTCAGCTGCAGTTCACGACAGAAGAACCCCCGACATGAGGCACTGCAGACTGCTGAGAGAGCAAGCAGGGCTGGCGGGCAGTTCCGAGGCCTGCTTTATCCTCCCGTTAGAGCTACTAAAGGAAAAAGGGGAGAAGCTGCTCCAGCAAAAGCAAGAAAACAAAAAAATTCTTCTTATGAGCTGAAGTCTTCAGCCAAATCATAGCTGCCTACTGCTTGAAATAACTGAGACCAGGAACATTATCTCTTTACAGTTTTAAAGAATTAAACACAAAAGATAAAAATGTTGAGTTTCTTTACATATTTTATTTTAGACAAAGCTGACTGAGTTGAAACTGAAGCTTGATGACAACTGTGGAAAACCCCAGAGTTATTTCTAGGCTCTCTATGAATATAAATAAAATCCTTGAGAATAAATGCAACTTTTTTTTTAGTTTATACTAAGAAAGGTCCAAAGAAGAGAAGGTGAGACAATGACAATACTATTCTCAAAGTAATGACTTCTAAACATCAGTCTCCAGAACTCTGACCCTGTTCATTCAAATTGCAAACCCACACCATAAACTTCCTACCAATTGTTTCCATGTGAGTATCTTGTCGTCATTTCAAACTAAACACTGAGTTAAGTAGAACAAGTTCCCAACCTTCATCCCTCATAACCTTCAGGCCAAACTAGCTTCCTCTGTCAATTTCCTGTCATGCAGCCTCGAAACCAGGGCTCTTTCCTTTCTCTGCTAATGGAGTGATCCTAGTCCAGGCTTTTTACAGGGTGCCTGAAGAGTATTTTTAAGTCACAATTTTCTATTATTCCCAACTTTCCTCACTGCTCAGTGTGTCTCCTGAGTCTGAAGACTGTTTTGATGAATGAGTGAGAGAATAAATGTAAAATGCCTAGTAAATAACAAGTGTGCCTTCTCTGGTTCATGTCTAAATCTTGAGATCTACTGCCAAGTTTCAAAAAGAGCTATAGAGTAAGACAGTTATAGTTACATGGCCATTATTTATCCTTGTATAATTTGCTGGTAAGAACCATATAAGCATGGGTGGTTTAGGGACATTAATTGTTTCAAAATAAGCTTATCTCCCTTTTTATAAAGGCAACATACATAAGCTTTCATAGAAAATGTTTAAAATACAGAAAAATACAAAATACAAAAAATAGCCATAATCTCACTATTCAGAGAATAGCACACAACAAATACCATTAGGTTCCAAGAAAACACAATTACCATTTTAAACATTCCCTAAAATCATTTCCTCTACTAGCAGAGGTCCTGGACCCTCAAATTAGATGAATTCCTTTTTTTCCATTCAAATCAGCTTCAGGTAGAACCCATAAAATGCTAGCACACTTTATGCAGCACTACACCGTACAGTGCTGATTCTAAAATATATGTCTATATCTAAGTACTGACATATTCTTATCCTTCAAAACATTAAACCAAATGACCACAAGGAGTGCCACAGCATGTGCTCAGCTAATGAAACTAAAAGGCTCACTCTGCTCTTGTCTGAGCAGTGCTGAGCAACCTGTCTGATGACTCTGCTGAGATCTCCTTTACTGACAACATAATGGTTTCAGTGTAATGGGAAATCAGTACTTTTCATGCACTGTGGCTAAAAGAAAAAAAAAGGTAAGAGCAGTCCTGGTCTCAAGGAAATCTGTGCAGCTTTTATAGCAGCCAGAGGAGTTTCTAAGGAAATATTAAAGAAGACAAGAAGATATCAAAAGACAGAACTGAAAGATACTAAGGTACCCGGGAGAAAGCAGAGCTGATGCTCTATTATGACTTCAGAGGATGTGAAAAGCACAGGAAAGGGATCACCAATGTGCAGTATGAGACCCTATCTCCACAGGACGCCACACCTCTTCTGGGCAGAGCTCCCAACTGGGAGGAGAACTGCAATCCTTCTCCCGATCCCAGTGTGCATGTCATGTTAAACACCAGAAACTACTCTCTACTTACACCGGAGCCCCTAGCCTGTTATCCCATGACCCTACCTCCAGCAAAAGCTACAGTAGGTCCACATCACCTCTCACTGCTCCAGGTTTTGAATGTGTTCATGTTACATGAAAATAAGCTGGAAAATTGATTTCTTAGCTTGCTTCTTTTAGGTTATGCTAACTGCAGCCCTAATCAGAACCTTTCAGTTATTCCTCATTTATTAGGTACTGAGAAGAATGCTGTTCCCTTCCTGAAATCTCTACCTACCATTAATAAAAAGTTTTCAAAATATTCAGAACCGAATATACCATTATGTAACTTTTTAAAGCACTTGATACCAACACCAGTCTGAAGATCAACATCAAGTATTTTTTACCAATTGTTACATGTGAAAGACTGGAACAGCACAGCTGATGACTTTAATGACAGAAAAGTGAAGGTAAATATACTTTATGTACTTATAAACATGAAAACACTGTTTATAAATGGAATTTCATGTCTAACAACTCCCAAGTTGACCCTTAAACAATATGGGTTTGAACTGTGTGGGTCCACATACATGTGACGTTTCTTCAACAGTAAATACTACAGCACTGGATGGTGGGCTGAGTCTGCAAATGTGGGGCTGCAGACACAAGGGAGCCCTGGGCTCAAGGAACCAAGTGTGCCTTACACGTGGACTTCCAACTGCACTGGAGGGCCAGTGCCCCCAATCCCCAGGTGGTTCAAGGGTCAACTCTATAATCAAAGAGTTAACAGAGACAAAAAAAATCTCAGAAGGTAAAGAATACATTTACCTTATTTTCTTCTAGAAATTTTAACTTGATAGAAACATCATTGCGCATTTTATCGTACTTTTCCTTATGTGCTTGGAACAGATGCTGTGATTGCTCAATCTTTGGCAGAGTGTTTGCATCACGTGGTCCAAGATTCAGTTCTTCCAAATCAGTACGATATGCATCATATTCAATTCTGGAAAGAGGAGAATAAGTGAAGCACGCTACAAAGACAGTGTGAAGGAAGTTCAGGAGGTGAAGTGGAACTACCCAACCGTCCCATATTATACATTAATATATAATAATCCTCATACATATTTGATACTTTATACTTTTAAAATCAAGTATCTTCTTACAAAGAGCTATTAATATAAGCATGGTGGTGGGGAGCTGCTGCTTTTTTTAGAGGGAGGGGAGACTATCTCTTAATCTCATTAACTCTTCCTTTTTAAGCACAGTATCAACCGACAAGTAAAATTTCCACAATTTAAAAACCAGGTTAGGGACTTCCCTGGTGGTCCAGTGGTTAAGAATTCTTGCTTCCATAGCAGGGGGTGTAGGTTTGATCCCCAGTCTAAGATTTCACTTGCCACAAAGGCAGAGCCAAAAAAAAAGTTAACTTCATCTCTTTAACAGTATGTTTTATTTTACCCAATATATCAAAATATTATCACTGTAATACATAATCAGTGTAAAAAAATCTGTTACTGAGCTACTGTACTTTTCGGGGGCGGGAGACTGAGTCTCTGAAATCCACTGTTTAAGTTTCCATCACATCTCAATTCAAGCTAGTCACTTCATGTGCTCCACAGACACCCGTGCTGAGTGGCTACGGTAT
This sequence comes from Bison bison bison, assembly GCF_000754665.1. NCBI lineage: Eukaryota > Metazoa > Chordata > Mammalia > Artiodactyla > Bovidae > Bison > Bison bison. The sequence continues at coordinate 3,872,544 of NW_011494718.1, forward strand.
GCACAGCACAACTCTAGGTGGATTTCCATATCGTTAGTATTCAGAACGTGACCACGGTATCTTCCATGGAGCACTTGATCACCTCACGCTCCCTGAGAGGCCCTCCCCCAATGCTCTCTCGCCATTAAAGCTGACACAGTCACCCCAGCACTGCCACTGCACGATCCCAGTCCTCACAAGCTCTCTGTCATGGCAGCCAAGTAGCGATAGCATTACTTTGCTCATTAAACAGTGACTTATGCAGCAGTGTCAACTGTTCAGTACTTAGACAGGAAATACAATCACAGAAAACTAACTAAACTGATCACATGGATCACAGCCTTGTCTAACTCAATGAAATTATGAGCCATGCCGTGTAGCGCCACCCAAGACAGATGGGTCATGGTGGAGAGTTCTGATAAAATTTGGTCCACTGGAGAAGGGAATGGCAAACCACTTCAGTATTCTTGCCTTGAGAATTCCATGAACAGTATGGAAAAGATATGACATTGAAAGATGAACTCCCAGCTCAGTAGGTGAATGGAGAAACAACTCCAAAAAGAATGAAGAGATGGAGCCAAAACAAAAACAATACCCAGTTGGGGATGTGACTGGTGAGGGAAGTAAAGTCCAATGCTGTAAACAACCATATTGCACAGGAACCTGGAATGTTAGATCCCTGAATCAAGGTAAACTGGAAGTGGTCAAACAGGATATGACAAGAGTGAACATCAACATTTTAGAAATGGACCAGAATGGGTGAATTTAATTCAGATGACCATTATATCTACTACTACTGTGGGCAAGATCCCTTAGAAGGAAATGGATTGGCCCTCACAGTAAACAAAAGAGTCCAAAATGCAGTTTTTGGGAGCAAACTCGAGAACGACAGAATGATCTCTGTTTGTTTCCAAGGCAAACCATTCAATATCACAGTAATCCAAGTTTATGTCCCAACCTATGCTGAAGCAGCTGAGGCACAGGTTGCTGAAGCAGCTCAAGTGGAATGGTTCTATGATGACCTACAAGACCTTCTAGAACTAACACTCCAAAAACATGTCCTTTTCATCATAGGGGACTGGAATGCAAAAGTAGAAAGTCAAGAGATACCTGGAGTAACAGGCAAATTTGCCCTTAGGTACAAAATGAAGCAGGGCAAAGGCTAACAGAGTTATGCAAACAGAACACACTGGTCATAACAAACACTCTCTTCCAACAACACAAGAGATGACTCTATACATGGACATCACCAGATGATCAATACTGAAATCAGACTGATTATATTCTTTGCAGCTGAAGATGGAGAAGCTCTATACAGTCAGCAAAAACAAGACTGGGAGCTGACTGTGGCTCAGATTATGAACTCCTTATTGCCAAATTCAGACTTAAATTGAAGAAAGTAGGGAAAACCACTAGACCATTCAGGTGTAACTTAAATCCTTTACAATTATACAGTAGAAGTGACAAATAGATTCAAGGGATTAGATCTGATAGAATGCCTGAAGAACTATGGATGGAGGTTCCTGACATTGTACAAGAGGCAGTGAGCAAGACCATCCCTAAGAAAAAGAAATGCAAAAGGCAAAATGGGTGTCTGAAGAGGCCTTATACATAGCTATGAAAAGAAGAGAAGCTAAAAGCAAAGGAGAAAAGGAAAGATATACCCATTTGAATGCAGACTTCCAAAGACCACCAGGGAGAGGTAAAAAAGCCTGCCTCAACGATCAATGCAAAAAATAGAGGAAAACAACAGAATGGGAAAGACTAGAGATCTCTTCAAGAAAATTAGAGATACCAAAGGAACATTTCATGCAAAGATGGGCTCAATAAAGGACAGAAATGGTATGGACATAACAGAAGCAGAAAATATTAAGAGGTGGCAAGACTACACAGAAGAACTGTACAAAAAGGATCTTCATGACCCAGATAACCATGACAGTGTGATCACTCACCTAGAGCCAGACATCCTGGAATGTGAAGTCAAGTGGGCCTTAGGAAGCATCACTACGAACACAACTAGTACAGGTGATGGAATTCCAGGTGAGCTATTTCAAATCCTAAAAGATGATGCTGTGAAAGTGCTGCACTCAGTATGCCAGCAAATTTGGAAAACTCAGCAGTGGCCACAGGACTGGAAAAGGTCAGTTTTCATTCCAGTCCCAAAGAAAGGCAATGCCAAAGAATGTTCAAACTACTGCACAATTGCATTCATCTCACACATTAGCAAAGTAATGTTCAAAATTCTCCAAGCTAGGCTTCAACAGTACATGAACCATGAACTTCCAGATGTTCAAGCTGGTTTTAGAAAAGGCAGAGGAACCAGAGATCAAATTGCCAACATCCACTGGAACATAGAAAAAGCAAGAAAATTCAAGAAAAACATCTATTTCTGTTTCAATGATTATGCTAAAGCTTTTGCCTGTGTGGATCACAACAAACTGTGGAAAATTCTGAAAGAGATGGGAATACCAGACCACCTGACCTGCCTCCTGAGAAATCTGTATGCAGGTAAAGAAGCAACAGTTAGAACTGGACATGGAATAATGGACTGGTTCCAAATTGGGAAAGGAGTATCTCAAGGGTGTACACTGTCATCCTGCTTATTTAACTTATATGCAGAGTATATCATGCGAAATGCTGGGCTGGATGAAGCACAAGCTGGAATCAAGATTGCCAGGAGAAATATCAGTAACTTCAGATACGCAAATGACACCACCATTATGGCAGAAAGCGAAGAGCAATAAAGAGCTTCTTGATGAAAGTGAAAGCGGAGAGTGAAAAAGCTGGCTTAAAACTCAACATTCAGAAAGCTAAGATCATGGCATCCGATCCATGAAACAGTGACAGACTTTATTTCTTGGGCTCCAAAATGACTGCAAATGGTGACTCCAGACATGAAATTAAAAGATGCTTGCTCCTTGGAAGAAAAGCTATGACAAACCCAGACAGCATATTAATCAGCAAAGACATTACTATACCGACAAAATTCCAAGCTAGTCAAAGCTATGGTTTTTCCAGTAGTCATGTATGAGGTTTAGACCATAAAGAAAGCTGAATTGATGAACTGATGCTTTTGATCTGTGGTGTTGGAGAAAACTCTTGAGAGTCCTTTGGACTGCAATGAGATCAAACCAGTCCATCCTAAGGGAAATCAACCCTGAATATTCACTGGAAGGACTGATGCTGAAGCTGAAGCTCCAATACTGTGGCCATCTGATGAGAAGAACTGACTCCTTAGAAAAGACCCTGATGCTGGCAAAGATTGAAGGCAGAAGAAGGGGACAACAGAGGATTAGATGGTTGGATGGCATCACTGACTGGATGGACATGAGTTTAAGCAAGTTCCAGGAGCTGGTGATGGACAGAGAAGCCTGGTGTGTTGCAGTCCAAGGGGTCACAAAGAGTCGGATACGACTGAGCAACCAGACAGTGATCTCAATTCAGTCAAAATCAGTACCACAAACTTATGCCCTAAAACTAAATTTCTTTATTAAACAATCTATAGTACAATTTGTATCTATTTTGGGAATGAAACATACTCTGTAATGTATATATGACTCGAGAAAGAACATGAGTCCCTCATGCCAAGCCCAATTTATTCTCGACTCATACTGAATTTAATAAATTTCACCTTTCAAGGTCAAAAGCATATCATTGGTTCATTCATGATACAATTCATTCAACAAATACTAAGTGCTAACTTTATAAGTTTCAGGCACTGTGCTAGAAACAGATTTTATCTACCATCTTCATAGCTTATCTTCAAGAAGTTAACAGTCTAGACTGAGAGAAGCTTTTAAACAACTACAACAAAATGAGATAAGGGATACTGCCATGGGGAAGGGAGACGGAAATCAAGATGAAGAATTACTTCATCAGGTATCTGATCGAGCATCTCAGGAGAACATTAAAACAAGTTTTAAAGGATGGTTAAGAGTTTTTGAGGTGGGTTGGGGCTGGGAAATTGATGGAGCATTTCAGGAAGAGAACAGCATGCATCAAGGCACAGATCTGTAGATACCATGACACACTGGGCAAGTAATGCAGTAACTTACAACCTGAAGTTGGAATAAGATCACAAAAGGAATTAGTTATCAGGCAGGAAGGCGGAACTGAGATTAAGAAACAAACACGGAACAACAGACTGGTTCAAAACTGGGAAAGGAGTGTGTCACCCTGCCTTATTTAACTTATATTCAGAGTACATCATGCAAAATGCCCAGAGTACATCATACCCAGAGTACATCATGCAAAATGTCTTAAGCTTTTTTTTTTTTTCCTCTTGCTCTCATTTTCTGCTTCAGAAATGGGAATAATAATCTAAAAACATTTTTTTCCCCACCAAAACCCATATATACAAAGTACTTAGGACCCCTGCTAATAACTAATATTTTTAGAGTGCTTTATCATTTCAGCCAAATTAGAAGAGGGATGGACTGAAGCAAACATACTAAAATCAGTAAGAAGTGACAGAGAAATAAGCAGAACAAAAATAAACCGTAATGTGTGGTGATTTAATGTGAAGACAAATATTCTTCATTGCCACGGGCTATACCTTTAAATAACAGCAACTAATTTAAACACAGTCAAAGTTATAATACTGACATTAATTTTTACATCCAGTTTGCAGATGATGTCAAAGTAAAACTTTCCCTAAGAGTTTTCCCTAAGAGCTAAAAGTGCTCACTACCACCAGGAAGAGAAATATACTAAGTTTTCGAAATGCAACTCTTCACTTCAAGGTTGCCAGTCTGAACTGAGACCCTACCAATAACGTTAGTGATAGTTGGTTACTTTATGGCTTATGTAAAACATATGAAACAGGTGTCCACATCTGAAAAGTTTTGACCACAATTGGCTCCCTTGTTGGTGCTGCTCTGTAAGTCTTGAATAGGCTGTTATAAGATTTTCTATGCATGAAGCCCCAGACAGCTAGGAAATACTTGTGCGATGCATAATAGGGAGCGTTAAAAGGCCACCCAGACATCTGCCTAAACTGCCACTTTGTGTGCTGATCAAATAGCTGACCCTTGCCCTAAAAGTCAATAAATTCTGGTTTTGACAGAGGAGAAAATTCAACTACTGAGAAACTTTCAGTCTGGGATTCTTTTTCAATGTTATCCCTCAGTAGGCAATGTTTTAGTGTTAGAACTAGTCAATGCCTCAGCTATTCTAAAAACGGCATAGAAAAGTTAACCACCAAGCTAAGCTTAATGAATAAAATCATATACTGAAATTTCAATATGAGAATAAATTATGAGGTGGGTCATTATTGTTGTTGATTTTTAAAGTATATACAGAGGTTGTGTAAAGGTTTCCTGACAACCAGCTATCCAGTATATATAACTTGATTGATAATTCTGTTCAAAAATTTCAAACGAACCTATATTATTGGATAAATTGAGATTTTTTATATCACATTATACATTAAGTCAGATTCCTCATCGTAAGATATGAAAGCTATTTTTTTTAATTAGATATGAAAATTTGAGATTAGTACAATTCAAGTTTGAGGCCTGATGATCAAAAATAGAAGGCAGGAGCCCATGGATTTTCATTTAACTTTGAAATCGGTTCCAAGTAAATAACCCACTTAACCTCTAGAGGCTTATTTTTCTCCTTTGCAAATTAAATATAAAATGTTTTGTGTATGATAAGTGACATCTAATGTATTTTTCTTTAATATGGGTTAATATTTTTAAAACCATGTTAGAAATAAGTGCTGAAGAGAAAGATATTACATGTTTCAAATAAAATATACTTTATATTTAAAAATCAAGATAGGTGGACAATTACAAAGTAGAGAGACAGAAACTAGATTCACATAGTTCTTAACTGGGATACTTTCAGAACAAAAGAAATTTCAACTTCAAAACTACAGATATTAGAACAATCATTTTTAGATTAGAAAATAAGAATGTTTGAAATGATTACGAGATAAAAGGAAGAGTATTCATTATGAACAAATTAGGATGCTATGAAAATGAACCGACAGATTTGAGAAGAAATAGCTCATAGAAATAAAAATATACATAATAAACATATATCCTTTGAAAAATACAGGCAATGTCCATGAAAGGATTTAAACAGGACTGGAAAACCAACTACTGGGAATGTTACCAAAGGAAGTCGTACTGAAGGATATTTTACTGAGACATTCCTTCAGTGTTACTAAGCAAAATCATACTGATAGATTTCTTCATTTTTTCCCATCTTCTAATTGTAATACTATATTACTAAATTCTTCAAGCAATAAAGGAAAGTAAAAAAACCAAGTCCAAAATAAGGCACACAGATCTATTTGTGCCCTTCTCCCACCAGACAACCACAAGTACTTGTCTTGACCTTCCTTTCCAAGTCACTGAGAATCTGATATGTTAATACTAAAATGAGAGCTACCAACACAGCACAGGATAGAAGTATCTCTTCTTATGCAAAGATCAAAAGTAAACTTTCAAAATAAAAAAATCCTTGACTTCCCGGGTGGTCCAGTGGTTGGGAATCCCACCTGCCAACGCAGGTGATGGGTTCGATCCCTGGTCCAGAAGGATCCCCCATGCCATGGGGCAACTAAGCCACACAGCACACCTACTGCGCACGCACTAGCGAGCCCACGAGCAGCAACTGCTGCAGCCTGACTCCCCAGAGCCTGTGCTCTGCAACGAGAGAAGCACCACAATGAGCCATGCACACAGCGGGAACACCCCTGCTTGCCACAACCAGAGGAATCCCACACGCAGCCAAAAATAAATGAGTAAGATTTTTTTAAAAAGAAAAAAAATCCCATTTAAAATTGTCAAAAATAACAAACAAAAACATGAAAAACAGAGTTGAAATAACCCTAACCAAGAAGGTGAAAGACCTATGTGCTGAAAACTATAACATACTGACAAAGAAATTGAAGATGATTCAAAGAAATGGAAAGCTATTCCATACTCTTGGTGTGTAAGAATCAGAATTGTTAACATAGCCATACTACCCAAAGCAATCTACAGATTTAATGTGACTGCTATTAAAATTATCTATGACCTTTTTCACAGAACCAAAACAAACCAATCCTAAAATTTATATGGAACTCCAGAAGACTCAGAATTGCCAAAGCAATCCAGAGGGAAAAGAACAAAGCAGGAAGCATAACTTTCCCAGGCTTCAGATAATACTACAAAGCTACAGTAATCAAAACAGCATGGTATTAGCATAAAAACAGACACATGGATCAATGGAACAGAATAGAGAACCCAGAAATAAATGCACACATCTATGGTCAATTAATCTTTGACAAGGGAGGCAAGAATATACAATGGAGAACAGAGAGTTTCTTCAGCAAACTGGTGTTGGGAAAACTAGAAGGCCTCATGTAAATCAATGAAGTTAGAACACACCCTCATACCACACACAAAATAAACTCAAAATGGCTTAAATATAAGACATGACACAATAAAACTTCCAAAAGAGAACACAGGTAAAACATTCTGACATAAATTGTAGCAATGTCTTTTAGGTCAGTGTCCAAAGGCAAAAGAAATAAAAGCAAAAATAAGCAAATGAGACCTAATCAAAGTTATAAGCTTTTGCACAGCAAAGGAAACCATAAACAAAATGAAAAGACAAGCTACAGACTGGGAGAAAATACTGGTGACCAATGTGACAAGGGCTTAATTTCCAAAATATACAAACAGCTCATATAACTCAATAACAAAAAAACAAACAACCCAATCAAAAAATGGAGAGACCTACATAGACATTTCTCCAACAACATCCAGATAGTCAACAGGGTCAGGGAAAGATGCTCAACATCTCTAATTATTAGAGAAATGTAAATCAAACCTACAATGAGGTATCACTTCATACCAGTGAGAATGGCCATTATCAAAAGGCCTACCAAAAAAAAGATTCTACAAATAATAAATGCTAGAGAGAGTGTGGCGAAAAGGGAACCCTCCTACACCGTTAGTGGGAAAGGACACTGGTACAGCCACTGTGGAGAACTACGGATGTTGCTTAAAAAATTAAAGTTATTATTCAACCATAAAAAATAATGAAGTACTGCCATTTGAAGCAACATAGATGGAGCTAGAGATTACCACACTAGGTGAAGTCAGACTGAGAAAGACAAATATTACATATCACTCACTTGACAAATAATATCACTTATTTGTGAAATCTAAAAAATGATACAATTGAACTTATTTACAAAACAAAAAGAGACTCACAGATTTTGAAAGCAAGTTTATGGTTACCAGAGGGAAAGGTTGGGAAGAAAAATTGGGAGTATGGAACTAACAGATACACATCACTATGTATGTGTGTGTGTGTGTGTGTGTGTGTGTGTGTGTGTGTGTGTGTGTGTGTGTGTGTGTGTATACATATAAAGTACATGAACAACAAGGACTCACTGCATAGCTCAGGGAACTCTGTTCCATATCTTATAATAACCTATAGTGAAAAAGAATGTGAAAGAGAGTACGTGTGCATGTGTGTGTACTGAATTGCCGTGCACCTGAAACCAACACAATACTATAACCCATCTACAGGTCAATATAAAAAAGAAAATTTCAGGAAAGAGGGTGTATATAAAAAGGCAAGCTATTGGAAGAACATGGTAATAACTTTTTAAAGCTTGAATTGAAACTATGTAAGTGTTTATAAGGTATAAAAATGTTTTGAGCAACTACTATCAATTAAAAAAAAACAAAAACCAACGAACTTTCCATGTGGTTTGGGCTTTTAGTTATGAAAGCATAAGGACATATATACTTAAGAATAAGCACTCAACTGCAAGAAGATGAGATACATCCAGCACTTTCACAGGCACTTCTCATATCACTAAACTAGACCAAGAGGCCGAAAAGTAAAGTTATACACTAAAAAGGTAAAGTTTGTACTATCTTTGGCTATGCTATAAAAAGTATAACAAAAAATAAAGAAATCAAGTGTTCAGAGGAAAAAAACTAAAAGGGGACAAAAATGAGTGGGGGAAGAAAACTGGGTCTGGAATGAGAAGCTGAAAAATGCTATCATAGATCTGCATTTTAGACACTTCTAAGCATCTATTAATATGTATTTTGTTTACCTATCAGGATGGTTATGAGACAGAGAAATCATGTGTGTGTGGAGGTATGTAAAAAAGTGTGAAAATACTGTGCTATAAACCACCATGGAAATACAAGGCAGATAATTTATATAAAAAATAAAATCTGGAAGACTGAAGACCGGTTATAATCTGAATAACCAACATAAAATTATGGAGGCAGAAATAAGCTTCCATATTCAAAGCAACTGAAACTATGCATCTGGCTGTAGCAGGGAAGCAGTATGGCTGAAAAGGCAGGCTCAGGCCAGATTAGACAGGGTGTCTGCTGTCGATCTGCTGGAAAACAAGGCCCTGTGCTCTGCCAAGAATGCTGGAGCGGGGAGCTCCCCCACCTTCCTAATCCAAACAGGCAAGGTGTGGGCACATGACCAAGGCTCAACTGGATACTCTCAAGGCAATGAAGCAAAGTATTCAGGAGCCTTTGGAATTTCTATTTATGTGAGCTGTAGCAGCATCTAGTACCAGAGGTACCAAAGCATCAGAACCCTAATGAGATTCTTCTGAGGCATTATTTTGGCTTTGGCTCTTGCTCATTTCTCAAACTGTTCTCCTGCCTTTTTATTAGCTCTGCAGGCTCTCCTGCTGCTGCTAAGTTGCTTCAGTTGTGTCCAACTCTGTGTGACCCCACAGATGGCAGCCCACCAGGCTCCCGTCCCTGGGACTCTCCAGGCAAGAATACTGGAGTGGGTTGCCATTTTGTTCTCCAGTGCATGAAAGTGAAAAGTGAAAGTGAAGTCGCTCAGTCGTGCCCGACTCTCAGCGACCCCATGGACTGCAGCCTACCAGGCTCCGCGGTCCATGGGATTTTCCAGGCAAGAGTATTGGAGTGGGTTGCCATTGCGTTCTCCAGTGGGCTCTCCTACAACACTCTAATAACACATTTTTTTGTTGTTCATATTGACCAGAGTTGGTTTCTCTTGTTGGCAACCCCAAATCTTACCTGAATTATGTATTATCTGTAAAACAAACGATATAATGAAAATCTATACATACCTGGCACTTTCATACTGCTTCACAGTCATTAATGTATCTTCAATTGTTTTATTCACCAAAGTGTTTACACTGGCAATGAAAAAATTAATGGCTCCTAGAAGAGTCTCTCCATTTTTAGCTAGCAGCTTCTGGGTATCTGCATTATAGCCAAATTCTTCCTAAAACAAAAAAAAAAAAGTCACCTTAATTTATTCAGCTGTAAATCAGTAAATGTGACTAAAGAAAATCTCAAACACATCACTATTGGGAAAATATTTGATTTAGAAATCTAGCTATAGAAGTTTTTTTCTTTCAATGTTTAAATAAATAGGAATCTAAATCACAACTAGCTATACAATTACAGAAAAAGTCTAGTAAACCAAACTGTCATTAGCTTAGATGTACAGCTAAAATGAAATAATTTTAAAGTTAAACTACTTTGTACTAGAAAGAATATTTTCATTTCCACGTTTTGTTTCTATTATACTGTAAGCACAGCTGTTAAGAAGAAAAATATAGCAGATTATTAATCAGAGAGGTTTTAACTTTCACAACCAAATTAGGTAACAATTGGCTAAAACTTTCAGACATAAAATAGACTACAATTTTTGTGTTTTGACTGAATCTCCTCAAAGTATAAATATTAACAATACACATTTCTTTGTAAACCTAGTGACCAACCGACTCTCAAGCTCAGGTCTATCTGGACAAACAGCTGAGGAAGGATCACTCAACACCAGTTTTAGTTCATTCTCTCTGAATAAACTGAGTCTTGGCTTAGCAAACATTACACACGACTCCTTAACATATGGACAGCAAGGACTAAATTTTCAGCAGGGAAAGCTTTCCAGTCTAAGTTTGATTAATTAACTAATTATCAGGAACATATCTGACCAAATAAAAACTTTGATCATATCAACTTTAGAACTGAATATATGAGGTATATCATTTAATTTGAGGATTCTGACTTTGTTAAAAATACTTTTAAGTTACAAGTGAAAAAAAAAAAAGACGATGTAAATAGCTTCTCCAGATTTCTTTTTGGTGATGCAAACAGACAAGAAGTGTTTATCTCACGATTGCGTAATTCTTCCAGGCAACGCTGTCGTTCTTCTGTCTTATTATCTTACTCATTTTTAACATGGAAGGGAAAAACTGATGAGCAATAATGAAATAATTCCTAAGATGAGGAAACAGCAAAATGTCTTAAGATATAGGAAAATAAGATCATTAAGATCCCATACTGTGTATTTGATCTCCAATGGACTCATATGGTAGTTGCAAGATAAAACATTTATTCTATTTTTAAAAATTAGTAAATTTATCATTGGAAGATTTCTAAGAAAGAATAAAAGTCATAAAATACCAATCCTTACAAAGAGAAATGCTCAAATAAGAAACTCAAAAATTAAAACTCAGTCCTCTAACTTTCCTGGTGGAAAGTTAAAGAATCCATCAGCCAATGCAGGAGACATGGGTTCAATCTCTGGTCCAGGAAGATCCCATATGCTGCAGAGCAATTAAATCTGTGTGCCACAACTATTGAACCTGTGCTCTGGAGCCCAGGAGCCATACCTATTGAGCCCATGTGCGGCAACTCCTGAAGCCTGAGGACTCTAGAGCCCATGCTCTGTAACAAGAGAAGCCACCAAAAGCCTATGCAGCAATGAAGAGCCAGCACAGCCAAAAATAAAAAAATAAATACAAAAAAAAAATTAAGAAAAAAAACAGAAAAAAATAAAGTTATTAAAAAATAAAACTGGGTCCAATAGACTTGAATCCCCTTCATGGATCACTGCCTTGTCGCAGAGAAGGGGCTGTGTAACTCAATGAAATTATGAGCCACGCTGTCCATGCAGGGCCACCCAAGACAGACAGGTCACAGTGAAGAGTTCTGACAAACTGTGGTCCACTGGAGAAGGGAATGACAAACCACTCCAGTATTCTTACCTGGAGAACCTCATGAAAAGGCTAAAAGACAGGATGCTGGAAGATGAGCTCCCTAGGTCGGAAGGTGTCCAATATGCTACTGGGGAAGAGCGGAGGACAATTTCTAACAGCTACGGTAAGAATGAGCGCCGAGGCCAAAGCCAGAATGATGCTCAGATGTGGATGTGTCTGGTGGTGAAAGTAAAGTCTGATGCTGTAAAGAACAATATTGGATAGGAACATGGAATGTTAGGTCCATGAATCAAGGTAAATTGGATGTGGACAAGCAGGAGATGTAAAGTCTGAACATCAACATCTTGGGCATCAGTGAACTAAAATGGATGTAAATAGCAGAATTTAATTCAGATAAACATTATATCTACTACTGTGGACGAGAATTCCTTATAAGAAACGGAGTAACCCTCACAGTCAACAGAAGAGTTTGAAATACAGTACTGGGGTGCAATCTCAAAAACGACAGAATGATCATGGTTCATTTCCAAGGAAACCATTCAACATCACAGAAAGGCAAATCTATGCCCCAGCCACTGATGGTGAAGACTGGTATGACCTAAATCAAATCCTTTATGATTATATACTGGAGGTGACAAATAGATTCAAGGGATTAGATCTGATAGATAAGAGTGCCTGAAGAACTATGGACTGAGGTTTATAATACTGTACGGGAGACAGTGACCAAAACCATCCCAAAGAAAAAGAAACAGAAATGCAAGAAGGCAAAGTGGTTTCTGAGGAGAGTTTATAAACAGCTGAGGAAAGAAAGAGAATCGAAAGATAAGGGAGAAAGGGAAAGATACACCCAAATGAATGCAGAGTTCCAGAGAACAGCAAGGAGAGATAAGAAGGTCTTCTTAAATGAACAATGCAAAGAAATAAGAGGAAAACCATAAAATGGAAAAGACTAGAAATCTTTTCAAGAAAACTGGAGATATCAAGGGAACATTTCATACAAGGACAGATCCTTACCATTTTTGTCTTTTATCATGCCTAACAGAAGTAGAAGAAATTAAAAAGAGGTGGCAAGAATACACAAAAGAACTATACAAGAAAGGTCTTAATGACCTAGATAACCATGATGGTGTGGTCACTCACCTAGAGCTGGATATCCTTAAGTGTGAAGCCAAGTGGGCCTTAGGAAACATTACTATGAACAAAGCTAGTGAAGGTGATGGAATTCCAGTCGAGCTATTTCAAATCCTAAAAGACGATGCTGTGAAAGTGCTGCACTCAATATGCCAGCAAACTTGGAAAACCCAGCAGTGGCCACAGGACTGGAAAAGGTCAGTTTTCATTCCAATCCCAAAGAAGGGCAATGCGAAGTAATGTTCAAACTACCGCACAATTGTACTCATCTCGCATGCTAGGTAGTTTATGCTCAAATTACTTTAAGCTAGGCTTCAGCAGTATATGAACTGAGAAGTTCCAGATGTACAAGCTGGGTTTAGAAAAGGCAGAGCGACCAGAGATCAAATTGCCAACATTCATTGGATGGTGGAGAAAGCAAAGGAGCTCCAGAAAAACATCTACTTCTGCTTCACTGACTACACTTAACCCTCCGACTGTGGGGATCACAACAAACTGTAAAATTCTTAAAGTGATGGGAATACCAGACCACCTTACCTGTCTCTTCAGAAACAGGAACTTGAACTTCTTGTGGTTCAAGAAGCAATAGAACCGGACATGGAACAGTGGCCTGGTTCAGAATTGGGAAAGGAGTAAGGCTATATATTACCTTATTTATTTAACTTCGATGCAGAGTACATCATGTGAAATGCCGGACTGGATGAATCACAAGTTGGAATCAAGACTGCCAGGAGAAATATCAACAACTTCAGATATGCATACGAGATCACTCAAACGGCACAAAGTGAAGAAGAACTAGAGAGACTCTTAATGAGGGTGAAAAAGTAGAGTGAAAAAGTTGGCTTGAAACTCAACATTCAAAAACCTAAGATCATGGCATCCAGTCCCATCACTTCATGGCAAACAGAAGGAGAATAAGTGAAAACAGTGATAGACTTGATTTTCTTGGACAACAAAATCACTATGTATGGTGACTGCAGCTAAGAGATTAAAAGATGCTTGCTCCTTGGAACGAAAGCTACGACAAACCTAGACAGTGTATTAAAAAGCAGAGTCATCACTTTGCCAACAAAGATCTATATAGTCAAGGCTATGGTTTTTCCAGTAGTCATGTATGGATGTGAGAGATGGACTATAAAGAAAGCTGAAAGCCGAAGAATGGATGCTTTTGAACTGTGGTGCCGGAGAAGACTCTTGAGAGTCCCTTGGACAACAAGGAGACCCAACCAGTTAATCCTAAAGGAATTAAGTCCTGAATATTCACTGGAAGGACTATGCTGAGGCTCCAATCCTATGGTCACCTGATGGGAAGAGCTAACTCACTAGAAAAGACCCTGATGTTGGGAAAGATTGAAGGCAAAAGGAGAAGGGGGTAGCAGAGGATGAGACAGTCAGACAGCATCACTGACTCAATGGACATGAATTAGGGCAAATTCTGGGAGACAGTGGAGGACAGAGGAGCCTGGTGTGCTACAGTCCATGGGGTTGCAAAGAGCCGGACACGACTCAGAAACTGAACAATAACAACAATGGACTTGAATACTGAGGACCTGAATATGCTCAGGTTTTTTTTTTTTAAAGGACTGCATATCTGTAAAAGAAAGGTAATAAAAGTACTACTAACTAAGTCTGAGCATTAGATGAGCTAACACACATGTATGCAACTCAGAGCTGTATCTGATGTACAGTAAGTCCCCAATTGGCACTAAGTATTATAATCAATAGACTCTACTCAATGTAGCATCACTGATAACACTGCTGTACTTCCCCAGACCCTATACTCTGATCATCTCTTTCCATACTGTGGGGATTTTTTTCTGGGTCACACCTTCTAAAGCTCTCACTTAAAGAGACAGGCAGAGATCAGGAAGAGACAGAAAGACCTGAATATAAATTCCACTTCCATCTTTTGTTTTTCATGATTTCATAAAACCTACCTAACCATCCTGGCCTCCATTTCCTCCTCTATAAAATGAGGATAACATTTCTTCCAGTGTTATTAGAGAAATTACATGATATAATGGCTAAAAAGCACTCCGCCCATCACACTGAAATTGTGGATACTCAGTAATAACAGCTGCTATAACTCAGCTTCCTAAATATTAGTTTCATTCTTCTTTTTGTCTAGTGACTCAGTTAGAATTGAATCTCAATATTTATCTCAATATTGTCATCTCTAGCCAAACTTTCTTTGTCCAAGATTCTAGATTATTAACAAATAATTTAATGCTCTAAATGATCTAACTTCTCAAGTTATTTGTCTGTAGGGGATTTTCATAGAAAAGGGATTTCTACATCTTTTGGTTCCAAGGTGAGGAAAAAAAGACATAAAAGGAGTAATTTAAGATATCATTAGATGGGACTTCCCGGGTAGTCCAGTGATTATGAGTCCACTTTGCAATTCAGAGGACACAGGTTCTACCCCTGGTCCAGGAAGATCTCACATGAGGCAGAGCAACTAAGCCCATCTGCCACAACCAGTGAGCCTGCAGGCTGCAGCTACTGAAGCCTGTGCACTCCAGGGCCCATGCTCCCAGTGAGAGAAGCCAGCGCACCACAGCTGCAGAGCAGCGCCTGCTTGCTGCAACTAGAGAAAACCCACAGGCAGCAACAGAGAGCCAGCCAAAAAAAAGACAGCATAAGAAATGAATAATGCTTTCTATACAAGGAAAAATAATTTCATTCTAAAATTCATAACTTACACTAATGAAAAAGCGTATCACAAATTAAGTCAAGTAAGTCTTGTTTAGGACATTCAGAGACTAGGTAAGAGATTTTCAACATGCTGTGCTAAGTTGCTTCAGTTGTGTCCGACTCTGCAAACCTATGGACCACAGCCTGCCATGCACCTCTGTCCAGGGGGTTTCCCAGGCAAGAATACTGGAGATGTTTGCCACTTTCTCCTCCAGGGGATATTCCTGACCCAGGGATCGAACCTGTGTCTTCTGCATTGGCAGGCAAGTTCTTTACCACTAACGCCACCCGGGAAGCCCCAAGATTTTCAACAGGTGCCTGAATTTACTTTTTACCCACACCCAGTTATTTACATGACTATATATGATTCTTTCTAGGCTCAAGCAGGCTGAGTACTCTTTTTCCTTTCCTCTAACCAAGTTCCCTTTCCCTGAAACCTCCAGCTGACATTTTCTTTGGATCAGTATTTCGACAAAAGTCAGCTGAGCCTTCTTGAAATAAAAGAATACCACAAGATTCCAATTTTATTAGAGTCAACAAATCAGAAATGTAACAAATTGCCTCTTAGAACACTCCTATTGCCGTTTTCACCCTTTTCACCCCTCTCCCCTCCGAGAGTTATTTCAAATAATCTTACATGGAGTTCTAGTGATTTTAAACTCAGGTCAGCAAACGCATCTCCAAGTTGCCTTTGGGTATGCACCATCTGGAAAAGCTGGGTCGATAGGGTCTGAGCCAGTTTTAGAATATTTTCGTATTTTTTCTTGTTATCTCTTAATATATCAATCTGAGCTTCAAGTTCAAGGTCCACAGTTCTTGATCCACGGCCCAGCTTCTCAGAGATAATTTGTCGAGTGCACTAAAAGTAGAAAGATGTATTTTGTTTAGGAAAAAAAAAAAAGAACAAAAGATAAAAGCAGTAATCCAAAGTGCACACACTGAAGCAAAGGGTATACACAATTTCTGGCTTCAAACAAGCTAGCCTAACAAACTGCAAACTTTCAGTCCCCTTTAGACGTTCATCAGGACCCAGAAAGTACACTTACCAATCATGCCTATTAACTATTACTAATCAGAGATTTTCAAAACTCACCTAGCTAATTTATATACTGCCACATGAGTTCTCTCATGTAATCATATTTCAAGCTCTGTGCATTTTGGTAGATGATTTAAAACAACTGACATACTTAGCATTGATTTAAGAATACTGGACTATTAATATAGGAATAATAAGAATACCAAAACTGTACTTTCTTATTAGTTTCAAATGCTTTTTTCCCTTCTAGATTTCCCTTAAATAGTTGTGTGTGTGTGTGTGTGTGTGTGTGTGTGTGTGTGTGTGTGTGAACAGGAAGAATGAAGGGAAGAAAGGAAGGAGAAAGAAGAGGGGATGGAGAGGAGGGAAGGGAGAAGGCCAGAGAAGGAGGTAGAGATTAGAGATTTCTGAATTCTTCTTCTACTTTTGCCTAGATAAAATAGTATTAGACTATGTTACTCTATTCTATGGTATTCTATTTCTGTTCCAGAAATGATACAAGAGCTTACAGTTTTCAATTCACTACTCAACAATACATTATAAGAGCAACCATATAGGGCATTAATATAATCATTATCATTTAAAGTTAAAAATATTATAAAAAGTAGTAAATAAGCACTGAAATTTTTAAAATTTGCAAATATGTTATTTTATCATGTCTTTTAAAGTTTGGTTACAGAATTAGTATTTGTTGTAGAAGTGAAAATAATGAATGAAATAAAAATGAATGTCCTCTTCCTTTAATTCGACTGGATAGTAGAAAACTATTAATAAGACTTCCCTTTAAACCTATATAATCACATACATAATATTTTTAAAGTAAACATGAAACTATGCTATACATCATATCCGAGCATTTTTTTTTTCTTTAATAGAAAAGTATTTAATTAGTATACATGTGTTCCCCATCCTGAACCCTCCTCCCTCCTCCCTCCCCACACCATCCCTCTGGGTCGTCCCAGTGCACCAGCCCCAAGCATCCAGCATCGTGCATTGAACCTGGACTGGCATCTCGTTTCATACATGACGTTTCACATGTTTCAATGCCATTCTCCCAAATCTTCCCACCCTCTCCCTCTCCCACAGAGTCCATAAGACTGTTCTATACATCAGTGTCTCTTTTGCTGTCTCGTATACAGGGTTATCGTTACCATCTTTCTAAATTCCATATACATGCGTTAGTATACTGTATTGGTGTTTTTCCTTCTGGCTCACTTCACTCTGTATAATAGGCTCCAGTTTCATCCACCTCATTAAAACTGATTCAAATGTATTCTTTTTAATGGCTGAGTAATACTCCATTGTGTATATGTACCACAGCTTTCTTATCCATTCATCTGCTGATGGACATCTAGGTTGCTTCCATGTCCTGGCTATTATAAACAGTGCTGTGATGAACATTGGGGTACACGTGTCTCTTTCCCTTCTGGTTTCCTCAGTGTGTATGCCCAGCAATGGGATTGCTGGATCATAAGGCAGTTCTATTTCCAGTTTTTTAAGGAATCTCCACACTGTTCTCCATAGTGGCTGTACTAGTTTGCATTCCCACCAACAGTGTAAGAGGGTTCCCTTTTCTCCACACCCTCTCCAGCATTTATTATTTGTAGACTTTTGGATCGCAGCCATTCTGACTGGTGTGAAATGGTACCTCATAGTGGTTTTGATTTGCATTTCTCTGATAATGAGTGATGTTGAGCATCTTTTCATGTGTTTGTTAGCCATCTGTATGTCTTCGTTGGAGAAATGTCTATTTAGATCTTTGGCCCATTTTTTGATCGGGTCATTTATTTTTCTGGAGTTGAGCTGTAGGAGTTGCTTGTATATTTTTGAGATTAGTTGTTTGTCGGTTGCTTCATTTGCTATTATTTTCTCCCATTCTGAAGGCCTTTTCCTCGTCAACACATATAAATCTATTATTGTGTCCGACTCTTAGTGACCCCATGGACTGTAGCCTACCGCGCTCCTCCGTCCATGGGATTTTCCAGGCAAGAGTACTGGAGTGGGGTGCCATTGCCTTCTCCAGGGAATCTTCCCAACCCAGAGATCAAACCTGGGTCTCCCGCACTGTAGGCAGACGCTTTACCATCTGAGCCACCAGGGAAGTCTATTTATCCTTTTAACGGTAACATATATGCTACTTATATTTTTCTATTTAAATAGAAATGAATTCCCTGACACTCTCTATTACCATCAATTAAGGATCTTTACAAATAAACTTTTATAAATAAAAGAGTTCTTTTAAAAACAAAAAAGTAGAGAAATTAACTCTATAGAAAGTGATAGGAAGATGAAAGGCCAAACTCATAGAAGGGATAAAACTATTTCTATGGAAAACATACAAACACTCTTTGGGGATGAAAAACACATAAAGAGAACATTTAACCTCAGACTTTGTGATTTTAATGAGAGAACATCAGCAAGTAATATTTGAAATGGTAACAAGATCAAGATATACCACTCATTTCCACTTTTCTTCCACACAAGGATTTTCCCTATGCAACAGAATATTATCAGAGGCATTTACCTACTCTTAAGCCAAAGCATGTGGTACTTTCCATAGCTATCCAGATATAATAGTCTGTTGAAAACCAAGAAGCCAGAATTCATTGAAGGAACTTGGCAGACTGGGCAAAATGAAAGAAATGTCTACTTTTGTCTGAGTGGTCATTTTTTTTACAGAAATAATGGTGATAAGCAGACAGTAAGGTCAAAGGTTTAATGAGGAAATTTTTTTTTGTTTCCAGGAAGCTATGGCAATGGGAAAAGTAAGGCAAGAGTATAAGGCATCAAATCTGGACACCTTAAACAAGTTTTGAAACTGAACTTCAGAGCTTATATTCCAATACAGATAACTAACCACTCTCAAGGAAATCTAAGTAATCTGGAGGTGAGAATGCTACAGACAGCCTCTGTGGGGCTTTGTAAAGAAAGCTGCAGTGAGAAAACATAAAGTGCGAGGCATTTCCCCACTCATCAGGGTCCCAGAGCAAGTTTCTCATAGGATCACAGAAAAACAGAATTTTATTTAAGTTGCTTCCTAGTAAATACTGAAATTGAAGTGCAAAATCGAAGGTATATATTACATACCTTCAGTATACATTATAAAGCAAGTTTAAAAGAGAAGACAATTAAAAATTCTCAGTTCTTTACCCTTCTCCAAAGTCCCTGAAAATGCAGATGACTTTCCATGATCTGTGGTCCTGTCCAGCTTTCCATATAAATGAATGATTTACTTTGAGGATAAAAGGACAAATGGAGTAAAGTTAAACATGCAGGAAAAAGCAAAAGTAAATTATTGCTCTACAGAGATTTCCTACTTGGGAGAGGACAAAATAATGATAAATAGTGTATAAAATACCATGAATCACCACCGCACAGGTCATGAATTTACAAGATAATCACTGGATACTATTAGTATTTAAATAGCACCAAGAGCTTAGAATAAAACAATTAGGTACAAGGGAAAGAATAAGCTAATGGCAGCAAA
This sequence comes from Bison bison bison, assembly GCF_000754665.1. Classification (NCBI taxonomy): domain Eukaryota; kingdom Metazoa; phylum Chordata; class Mammalia; order Artiodactyla; family Bovidae; genus Bison; species Bison bison. The sequence goes on from NW_011494718.1 coordinate 3,892,839, forward strand.
AGACAGATACTATATTAAGAAAGTTGTTAAGACTAAAGGATAGGGAAGAAGGGAGCCTAAAGTAAATATCAGAACCTGAACAGTGGAAACAGATAAACTAGTAAATAAATAATATGGTAAGAAAGCCAGGAATGAAAGTTTAAAAGATACTGGCTTTAAGCCAACAAATATTCATTTGCTAAAGGTATGAATACTGGTGGCAAGTTCTTAAAACATTTTTAAAAAGAATTTAATGTTTGGAAGAGACATTAAATAGGTCTGGATGCTAAAACTGAGATTATTCTTTAAAAAACAAGACAGACTTCTACAAGTACCCTATATTCTGTATTTGCAAAATACAAAAATGAACAAAAATGATAAACCAGAGTTTATTATTCACACTGATTCCTGTAGATGAGAGAAAATAAGAAAATAAATAAATTTTGGATTCAAACTGGAATAAATAAAATCAGGTAGATTAAAATAATATTTAAGAAAATAGGTTCAAGGCCTAAACTTAAAATCACTTCTCTTACATATTTGGTTTTAATCACCAGACTAATCTTGGAGCCAATATTAGCACTTCCTTTATTAAACACCAACAAAGAAGTGCTAATATCCTCTTTGAGTAAAAGCTTTAAAGTGTCTGCCAGAGAACAGAAACAGAAGAAATTAAAAACAAAAATCATGAAGAAACTGAAGTCCATGAAAGAGAATCAAAGTCATAGCCAGAATCAAATTCCTCAGAGTATGATGGATAATAAGCACAAATCAGAATCAACACTTGAAGGATTATCCTAATGACAATGAATGTCCTATGTCGGCTCATAATTTGGACTAAAAAGGTCAAAAAGACAGAAGAACACAGTTGTATGTCAGTCCAGACACACTGAGCTACAAACTCCATAAAATCATGTAAGCTAGGACTTTCTCTCTTTTGACTTAGATTGAGATACACAAACTATTCTGATGAAAAAAATTTTTCAGTTAAAAATAAAATGATCACTGAAAGAATGATAACTCCTTCACATAGTACTGTGCCATGTGTATGCATTATGAAGTCTGGTTATTTTCAATAACAGAAAATCTGAATGTGGTACAGTAATGCAAAAAAAAGTGAAAGTGTTAGTTGCTCAGCCGTGTCCGATTCCTTGCGACCCTGTGGACTTGTACAGACCACTAGGCTCCTCTGTCCATGAATTCTCCAGGCAAGAATACTGGAGTGGGTAGCCATTCCCTTCTTCAGGGGATCTTTCCGACCTAGGGACCAAACCTGGGTCTCCTGCACTGCAGAAGGATTCTTTACCATCTGAGCAACCTGGGAAGCCCCATGTTAAGGTAGAGATAACTATAAACTAGGAAGGATTCAACTCTGATTACTGTAGAAGTAAAAGAAGAAAAGAACAGTTGATAAACACACACATACAGGAAAAAAAAAAGATAAGCAACAGGAAAACACAACTGACACAAGAGAGGAAGGCCAAAATGACAAAAAATTAAACTTGATAATTTGTCAAATTAGGATTATTAGGATTTGGCTCAAAAATAAGACCTGTATTCTTTAGGCTCAAAATGTGTGGCTAAATTTCAGGAATAAATGAACAAAGGAATGACTGAATAAATGAATTTAATAAATAAATAAGTGAGACTGAATCTGGTATGAAAGATAAACAAGTGAAACGAAAGGGAGTATGAAGGGGAATTTCAGGCAGCGGGCAAACACAGAACAAGCTGCAGAGTGTGAGAAAGCACAGCTTGTTTAGGAAATCTCTGGATAAGCAGGTATGGATCACGAGATCTGCGGGTGGAAGAGAGGAGCAGCAGGATAAAAACGGGAAGGTAGATGGGGATCGAGGGAAGGAGTTAAGCAAACTGAACCACGTCAGGCAGAGCAGAATCTGCAGGATGAGACAATTTGTTGAGAAGCTACTACAGTAATTTAAGAGAGTAATCACATGGCTGTGAAGGCTAAGATGGAGACAAGGATAAAGTCAAATAATATTAAAGAGGCAGAGTCCATTTAATAATTAACTGGGCATGTGGAATCAGTGAGAAGATGAAGTAGACATCTGAATGTTTGGATGAACTGCTCTGATATGAAGGAGTACCAAAGGAAAAACAGTATTCCTGGAATGAGAGCATCCACATCCTTGAGAACAAAAGGGGCAATGGGCAAATAGAATATCCTGAATGAGAACGGTTCAGCGGGCACCAAGTCTTGACGGCTACCACTGGCATTTCTCAGTTCCACACTGACATGAGCAACATGACATGGAAAGTTTCATGCAGCAGTTTCAGGGCACTTTTATCCTCTTAAGAAAACCTGTACTTCTGTGCAAAATTGCAGATCGTACTTTAAAAATACTAACTGAAAAAATAAATGCACTTCTGTATTGCTCTTTAGAAGACACATCAGAGACTCCTGTATAAAAATACAGACAATTCCTGATTTACAGACCACTAGGCCCACTACCAATTCACAAACAGAGCGAGTGTTAACGCTGATGCTCTAAATAGAACTGTTAGGGTTTCCATCCACTTAACTATTCTACGAATTCTACTGTCTCATCCCTGTTAAGATTCAAAGGTACTAAGTGAATTTGGGGTTTGAGCTATCTATTTGTAACACATTAAATATAGCTGTATTGCTTTAGAGTAAATTTTGCTTATTTACTTTAGGAGAATGTAAGAAAACTAATCAATACTTACTCTGAAGCAATACACTTAACAACAACAAACCTTTGAAATCCAACTCATATACTGTCTGTACAGTTTAGTGTTTAGTTATTACAGTAAGATCAGAGAATTTCAAACTTTGGAAAACTAATATACCTCTCGACATTTTGCTGCTATAAGTATCAAAAAGATGGAGGTTGTGACAAACATATCTATGGCAGTTCTACAGCTAAATGTGCTCCCAGACAACATATTTCTTCTTTAATTATGTACTATCTGTCAATTAATAAGAGCTTTAGTAGCTCTTTTTAGAACTCAACCTACTGACTTTTAAAACTACGTTTATGCAAAGATCAGTAAGACACAATATTTTTAATTGTATATTTACGTTGAAAGAGCATTATACTCTCCTATACATTTATATAATTGCAAAATAATAATTTGAGTAACATTCGAATGAAATTCTTAGAGCTACTTGGGGTGGAAATATTAAAAAAAATTACAAACCTTGTAGGTATTTAGACTCCATTTTCTAACAAGTTCTAACTTTTCCATGGCAGGATTTTTAGTTTCATCTGCTAGAATAACTGGACCACTTTTTGTCTGTGTTCTCTGGCTACCTGTAACATCAGAACAAAAGATAAAAATGCAAACCACACAGACAAGTAGAAAGAAAACAAAACACTGATGCAGTTCAAATTAAACTACTTATGCATTTAAAGAAATAAGAAGATTCCCACAAAGTAAAGGACTAGGACTTCTTGGAATCATTTTAAGGATGATTTCCTGATACTGCAAAAAAAAATTTCTTTGGTTTGTCCATCTTCTTTAAAAAAAAAAAATGCTGCAATAGGCCTTCTTCTCTAAACTGCTACTTACTTCAAGGAAAATAAAATTTCCACAATTTATCTTATAACCTAATGATTCTTAAAAAATTGTCATTAAAAATCTGAAAGGCTCACACTCTTCACAGTGATCTCCTTTCATTATACTACACAGAAGACAGCAACAACACAATGTTACCAAAATTTTGGAGGGTTTAAAAATACTATAACTTTAGATAGTCATCAAAAATATCTTACTGTAGTATAAGAGGTTTTGTTAAACAAGACCTTCACTGTGCCTCATTTTTTCCTCAAGAAAGCCAGCACTTCCCCCAAAGCCATAATTAATACAGGCAGTATAAAGCCCTGATAATGCATTACTCCAACAATTAAGAAATTATGACATAACAGCAACTCTACAACTATACAGTTCCTCCCAGTAAAATATTTTTTACAGAAGAACATATTTAGTAACATTTATGATGCTAATAACTTGGGATAGAAACATCATAATTTTAAAATAACAATTTTTAAAAAAGACAAGAGAAAACATTTTATAAAATGGTTTTAAAAGGTTAGAGTCAGCAAAAATTTCTTCTCTCACCCCTGTAGCCAGGCCAGGCTTTACCACAGTTTTACCATAATCTAAGGAGAACAGTATATAAAATCAAATGCGTTTAAGAATTTACAAAATTCTCACATAAAGTATAAAATATTAACATTTCATGTAAATTTGCCTTGTTTTTATAGTCCAGCAGTATTAAAGTGAAAAGCAAATCCAATGCAAAGAAATAGGTTTTTCCCAGTACTTTTCACTCGGCATAACTGGAAAATTACATAGTATTTTGAAGCAATTTGACAACTAGTTGTTAAGTCAAAGTTGAAAAAAGGAAGACACAACCTTTTCCACTTGATTCATTCCAAATAATGAACAACCCAACTGTTGAAAGTCCTTTTTTATTTAACTGAAAACAGATGGCAGAGCTGCAAAGCCAAGAGTTTAGGATCAAATAAGTAAAGCAACATTTTCCAGAGCAAAGAAAAGAAAGGTAGATTAAAAATGAATCAAACTTTAATGTGTTTTTTTCTGTTATTTCAGAAATTTCATGTTTGAGATTGTGCCTAATAAACTTTGAAAAGCCAGAAAGGTAAGCTATGGCTAGAGAGATCACTTTCCTTATTGTTTAAAAAACAAAACAAAACAAAAAAACAGCCACCAAAAACGCCAGAATAACACACCTAAGAATATAAAGCAAGCGATAGGAAATTGAGTGAGTGAGTTTAGCTTCAGCAGTAGCAAGAAGGGCTTTATCCGATCAGTGCAGTGAATACCTGCAGGAACAATTAAATCACTTCCTTGTTGAGTCAGCCGACTAGCTGCCACCCTGCTAGGAGACATAACAGATGGCAGAGGTGGTGCTGGGGAACCTGAAAAGGGCAGACATTTCACTGTGAAAATGCTTCTCTTCCTCCACACAATATACATTTTGAATATAGCTGTACTGACATTTCCTTTAAAATATTCAAAAAAAGGATTAAAAGCTGGGAACTAATAGACTTGCTTCCATGCAGAAATGGATGAGTAACAAATGGATGCTACCAGGATGAGCTCTTACATAAACTTTTCTTAGAACTATTAAAACCAAACAAAACACATAACTGTAAGAAGAGACTTGGTAAGATCATGTTTAATCAGTACTCTACCTGGACTTGGCTGTTTTCAAATCAATTAAAAGTATGTGATTAAAGGACACAGCTGAAATGGTTTTAAAGCTTAACTCAACATTGTATAACTTGCTACTCTAACATAGGGAGGAAAGCTCTTCAAGTAGAAATCCAAAGGCATGTAACACTTGTATCAAATTTATCATTAACATTCACAGAAATGTGAATGAATCACCCTTCACAGAAATTATAGCCAAAAATTTCAAATCATAAATCAAGTATCACCTACTACAGATTACTGCCACTCATAGTATGGATGCAAGGGGTTTCCATCAATTATGTCATCTCGGAGCGCATCAGAAATACAGACCTACTTAACTAGAATCTGCATTTTCACAAGATCTTCAGGTGATTTGTATGTGTTTTGAAGCCTGAGAAGTGATAATACAGAGTGTTATTCTGATTAATCATAAGACTTCTGAAGCTTTTCAAACATACCTGAGACATTCCACAAGATCTACTGATTATCACTGAAACAGGTTATTTTTAGAGCTTTTCCGGAGGGCGGGGGAAGCTTTAGCTTTTTTATTAGATTGATTTTCTGCTTTTATTTATTAGATAAATAAAAATAGCATATATTTAAGGTATAAAAAATGATTTTTTTGATATATGTATACACTGTGAAATGATTACATCCATCACCTCACATAGTTACCATCTTTGTGTGTGTGGTGAGAAAACCTGAGATCTATCAGCAAATTTCAAGTATACATTATTATTAACTATAGTCACCATGCTGCTCATTAGGCAACAGTAGTTTTTTAGAAGCTACTTATTCTCAAACACAGCTAAGTTTGAGAACCTGAGGAAAGAATACAATTTTGGAATGAAACACACTGAGTTTTAAAATTCTAACTCTGGGTTTGAAATTCTGGCTCTATTTATCAAATAGTATCAGGAACACCCTGGCAAATTACTCAACATCTCTGAGCCTTAATTTTTTTAAAAAGTTAAGAAAAACTGAGTACCCAACATTGTTGCTAATGTCCAGCATAAAACTATACAGCTTCAACTGACTATTTTAAATTCTAAAGGTTTTATGTCTTTAGGGAAGTGATCATTGAAAGGAAACTGAAAAAACTATTAACATCCTTCACATTTAGCTGAATATATTTTAATGTTTCTAAGATAAATTTATTACAACTATACTCTTTTCCAGTTTTCTAAAAACACATATCAAATTTATAATTAAAATATTCCAGTAAGAATGAATGTCAACTTTCTCATATCCCAGATATACGAAGTTCTGATCAGGAACAGTCACCAGTTTTAATAATAAGGAATACTTAATGTGGACTGAATCTAACATTAAAATCCAAAACACACAATGTATCTAAATAGAATGGCATTACCTTTCAAAATGAGATACCTGTCTTTCAAAAAAAATTCTGTTGAACCAAAAAAGTTTAAAACTGGAAGGGACAACAGAAATCAACTAGTCTGATGCTAAACTACAGGGAAAAAGAGGCTCAGAGAGGTTTAAATAGCTTATTAGATTCTCAGGTGTTCTGAATCCATACCATAATATCTCCATTATTAAATTCAATACAAAAAACATCAATCCATAAATTACTTGTTACGCTGGAAGGCATTTAATGGATTATCCAATGCAATCACTATTTTAAACAAAAACTCTATCTCTACTATTACATACAGAAGAGTTCAATAAACGATGACTACTATAATTCCATTTTGTGATAATCCCAGGAACAGAGAGCTCTGTTGTTCTGGCTATTACTGTTTATTAATCTTGCATAAGAATTAATCCCATGATTTAACATGAGATACGTATAACATATATGTCACAAGTGATACAGAACTTTCCAAACTAAAGTAGCAAAAAGACATAGTGCTGAGATAAGTAGAGACCTTCAACTATTTGCTTTACTTTCAAGGGTTAATTGTTCTCTGTATCTTCAAATCTTTAAGTCAGACTAATTTAGTTACTAAAATCACTCACAAATAAGTAAATCATTCCAACAAAAATAATTCTTAAAACTCTAGGCTTTTGCTAATTGATGAAATTTGGAGAATTAGCTCAGCTTTCTCTCAACAGGAGAAGTCTAGGAATATGAATAATGTGTATGCAATGATCAAAACCCCACTAAAACAAAACTCAGATACCAAGAACAACTCATTCTTAAGAGTTTTGACTTACTCATGGTTTTCACTGTTATTCATTCTACCATGTATTTCTTGGGTAGATTTCAATATTTATTGTTACACTGAATTTAAGCACAATTTCTTCTAAATTTGCCCCAGAGATGGAAAAATAAATGGTAATAGGGTCCTTATAAAGTTATCATTCAGTTTTTCCCAGAAAGCTAACAGAGCCCCAACTCCCAACATTTTTTCATGAGACATATATCCTAAATTTTGTTCATTTAAAAAGGCTTTCTTATCTCTTCTTGCCATTCTCTGGAACTCTGCATTTGGTTGGGTATATATTTCCCTTTCTCTTCTGCCTTTCACTTCTCTTCTTTTCTAAGGTATTCTTAAGGCTTTCTCAGACAACCACTTTAATCTTCTTGCATTTCGTTTTCTTGGGGATACCCAACTGAATGAAGAGTTCCAGAGAATAGCAAGGAGACATAAGAAAGCCTTCCTCAGTGATCAGTGCAAAGAAATAGGGGAAAACAATAGAATGGGAAAGACTAGAGATCTCATCAAGAAAATCAGATACCAAGGGAATATTTCATGCAAAGATGGGCTCAATAAAGAACAGAAACAGTATGGATCTAACAGAGGCAGAAGAGATGGCAAGAATACACAGAACTATCATATCCTGAACAATCATGATGGTGTGGACACTCACCTAGAACTAGACATCCTGAAGTGTGAAGTCAAGTGGGCCTTAGGAAGCATTACTACGAACAAAGTTAGTGGAAGTGATGAATTCCAGCTGAGCTATTTCAAGTCCTAAAAGATGATGCTGTTAAAGTGCTGCACTCAATATGTGCAAATGTGGAAAACTCAGCAGTGGCCACAGGACCAGAAAAGGTCATTCCAATCCCAAAGAAGGGCAATACAAAAGAATGTTCAAACTACCACACAGTTGCAAGGTAGCAAGTACATTATTTGTACATAAAGTACATTATTTCACACACAAGCAAGGTAATGCTCAAAATCCTTCAAGCTAGGCTTCAACAGTATGTGAATTGGAATTTCTGGATGTAAAAGCTGGATTTAGAAAAGGCAGAGGAACCAGAGGCCAAATTACCAACATCCACTGGATCACAGAGAAAGCAAGGGAATTTAAGAAAAACAGCTATTTCTGTTTCACTGACTATGCTAGAAGTCTTTGACAGTGTGGATCACAATAAACTGTGGAAAATTCTTAAACAGATGTGAATACTAGACCACCTTACCTGTCTCCTGAGAAACCTGCATGCAGGACAAGAAGCAACAGTTAGAACCTTACATGGAAAAATGAACTGGTTTAAAATTGGGCAGGAAGTATGACAAGGCTGTATACTGTCACCCTGATTATTTAACTTATATGCAGAGTACATTATGTTAAATGCCAGACTGGAATGAATCACAAGCTGGAATCAAGACTGCGAGGAGAAATATCAACAACCTCAGATAAGCAGATGATACCACTCTAATGACAGAAAGTGAAGAAGAACTAAAGAGCCTCTTGATGAGGGTAAAAGAAGAGAGTGAAAAGCCTGGCTTAAAACTTAAAATTCAAAAAAGCAGACATGTCACTTTGCCAACAAAGGTCCATATAGTCAAAGCTATGGTTTTTCCAGTGGTCATGTACAGATAGATGTGAGAGCTGGACATAAAGAAGGCTGAGCGCTGAAGAATTGTTGCTTTCGAACTGTGCTGGAAAAGACTCTTGAGAGTGCCTTGGACAGCAAGGAGACCAAACCAGACAATCCTAAAGAAAATCAACCCTGAATATTCATTGGAAGGGCTGATTCTGAAACTGAAGCTCCAATACTTTGGCCACCTGATGTGAACAGCTAACTCAGAGGAAAAGACCCTGATGCTGGGAAAGATTGAGGGCAGAAATAGAAGGGGGCAACAGAGGATGAGATGGTTGGATGGCATCACTGACTCAATGGACATGAGTTTGAGCAAAAATAGTGGAGGACAGGGAAGCCTGGCATGCTGCAGTTTATGGGGGTTGCAAAGAGCTGGACATGGCTTAGCAACTGAACAACAATAAGAACATATTCTAAATTTTAAACATGAGAAAATCATGTTCATTCTAATTTATGCATACATGCCTCAAAACAAGGACACTTAACTACAACTTTCCAGTAAATGCTTAATGAATCTGAGTATGACAGAATGATTATCTTTTAAACATACTGATTAACTATGTAGCTTGTTTTAAAAAGTGTTTTATAAAGTCAATTCAAAGAGACATAAATTACTGCCATTATCACAAAACACATTTTTTATTCCAATCTGAGGGACTACAATGGATCTATAAGCAAGTGAAACTGACTGGCACTTTCCTGTTCATGGACAACAGGTTACAATGCCAGCTGACTTTGATTATTGTATATACTATTCTGTTTAAGGGGGAAAGGATAAAACCAAATGTCAGCCAAATAATATCACTGAAAATCTTCAAATATCTTAATTGTAGAAGTCTTTTTTTTTTTTTAATTCTATGTTGACATTTAAATTTGGAAATTGGTGACCGGTTGGAAAATGATGTCACGCAAAGTGTGCCTTGTGTCTTCAAACGTTCATAATCTCAGGCAATCAGTCAACCTTCTCAAATTCAAAGTTATTCAAAGCCTAGAGAACACCACCACAATGCTATGCAATGACTACTGCGATACTGATGCACGTGTTGCCTTTCTATATCTTTATTTCTGTGAACATAAGAATGAAAAGGGTAAAAAAAAAAGATGTCAGTAGAAAGTCCACTCGTTTTACAGCCTAGAGTAAAAGATAGTATACTGGATTACCCTAAATGCCTATTTCTAGGATCCATTTAGCAAGGAATATATTTTAAAATATAAGTTGTTTCTCACTATTGGCCATTAGTATAATAAAATATAGAATACTGCAAGAGGGCTACAGAGTACAAAGGCATGGAGATATTTTTTTCAACTTGTGAAATTATAATACAGTATTAAAAGATGCTTGGAAGAAAGATCCTTGGAAGAAAAGCTACGACCAAACCTAGACAGCATATTAAAAAGCAGAGCCATTACTTTACCGACTAGATCTGTATAGTTAAAGCTACGGTTTTCCAGTAATCATGTATGGATGTGAGAGTTGGACTATAAAGAAGACCAAAGAACTGATGCTTTTGAACTGGAGAAGCATTGGAGAAGACTCTTGAGAGTCCCTTGGACTGCAAGGAGATCCAATCAGTCCATCCTAAAGGAAATCAACCCTGAATATTCATTGGAAGGACTGATGCTGAAGCTGAAGCTCCAATACTTTGGCCACCTGATGCAAAGTACTGACTCACTGGAAAAGACCCTGATGCTGAGAAAGATTGAAGGCAGGAGGAGAAGGGGACAACAGAGGATGAGATGGTTGGATGGCATCACCGACTTGACGGACCTGAGTGTGAGCAAGCTCCAGGAGTCGGTGATGAACAGGGAGGTCTGGCGTGCTGCAGTTCATGGGGTCGCAGAGTCGGACACAACTGAACAACTGAACTGAACTTAACGCAGTATTAAAATTAAAATACTTCATTGAACATCCAAGTATTGCTCCTTTAACTAGAGCTCTGTCAAGAAAACAATCCAGTTTTACATCTACATGATTTTATTTTCTTTCACTTGTGTAAAGATGAAAAAATACCTAAAAAGGTTATTATAGGCAAGAGTATTTAAAAAGGAAGTGTTTTTCTTTATATTAAAAAAGAAAAAAAACACATACATGGAATGTATGCAGAAAAGAGCTAACATACTAGGTCTAACTATTTACCTTTGAAAAGACCAGTTTACAAAAGATTGGCCCTCAACTGGCATCTGAGAACTTTAATTGTGGAGTGATTCTCACCATTCCTGGAATTCTAAGACTTGCTCACTATGCCTAAACTGTTTATACAAACAATGTGGTTTATGCTTTCCTTCTGGGAGTCTGGAATCTGGCACATGCTAGGCAGAGGGTGCCTATGTGGACAATCTCCAATAAGAACCCTAGGCACTAATTTATCTTCCTTGGTTAGCAACATTTCACATTTGTTGTCACAGCTCTGCTGGGAGAATTAAGCATGTCCTTTATGACTGGACTGGGAAAGGACCCCAACCTTTACCTCAGGCACCCTTTGCCTTTGCCGACTGTGCTCAGTATACTTCTGCTATCATCACAGTCTGGATTATGACTATACACTGAGTCCTGTTAGTCCTCTTTGAAAATTACTTTATTGGAGGGTGCTCTCAGGAGACCTCCAACACAGCATATATAGTGAGAAAAATAAAAGTTTCATTTTCTAATTGCTTTGAAATAAGAAATATGTATTTATACAAATCAATATTGACATAAATTTTGTGGTTACCACTAAAATAATTTAAATCTGCATTTTTGGTATAATTTTTGAGTTTTTCAGTATTTTAAAACCAATTTTCAAGCAGTAATCAGTGAAATTATGCACGCTAACCTGTTTATATAAAGACAACTATTAAAACAATTACTAAATTAAATTGAAGAGAAAAAGGATTATGTTTATAACCAGTGTTTTATCATGAAATCAAAGTTCTCAACTCTACTAAAGGTAGCATTTGGTGACCTTCTCCCATCTTCTATCCCGCTCATTTTTAAAAATAATGGGTTCCTTACCTTGAAATGATCCTGCTTCAATAACCCCCTCTTTGGTACTGTCAAAGCCATGAGATGTGATTTGCGTTTCTGAGAGACCAAGTCCAGCTGGTAATGAACGCTTCAAATCCTTAGCAACATTTGAATAAAAGAGAAAATCTTGTAAAAATCTCACACCACACAGCAGTTCAGCATAATTTTGTCCTTTTAATCACATGGTGAACTATTTTTCTCTCTACTGTGTAGTATTCCCTTATGCTGTCATGGTGGTCCAAGATGATGTATATCTGCAGCAAACTAAGCAAGGTTTGCTATAAGAGATACAGTGTACACCAAATATAAAATAGTTTCATTAGCTTAGACTTAAGCATCAGACAGATATTAAAATTCAATTTCAAATTTCGAATCTTCTGATACATAAGGAAAATCATTTCAAGGACAGAATTAAGATGACTAAAAAGTCATGTCTAATATTAAAAAGCTCAGTGATGTCTAATATCATCTTGATGAGCCTTTGGTGATGTTTAACATAAATCATTCACTTGCAATATTAAGTTTCCCTCTGATTTGCAGGTTAGCTAGGTAAACAGGGCTTCAATCAGTGTAAGGAAAAGAAAATTTCTTGTGATTTAGATTTATTTTAAATTACTGATATTTGCCAACCTAACTGCAATTAAGCTTGTAACTGTAATAAATACAATATTTGACATTCAGTCTTACAGTAAAAGAAAAGAGAGAAAGCCATGAAACACAGATTTCCAACTAAAAGTTCTTTCTTGCCTCTGGCTTGGATATGAGGAATTACCCAATTTTCATAATCAGTCTATGACTAGACTCTACTGGTTCTTCGTAACGATAAGTTAGTGATACACTAGAAGATGTCTTTGAAATTCTTCCTTAAGGCCCTATTCCACGACATATAATGTACAGCTAGAATCTGAAACTCCAGCAACCTTCATACAGGAACTTCTTTTCTGATTATCTAGTTTTATTTTTCTCATAGTGATTATCACTAACATATTCAATAAATATTTGTTGGACAAGTAAGTAAATGAATTTGTTAAATAAACTAAGGGACTTATGACAACATCGCATAGATTAAGAAGTTGCAGGCTTCTCTGGTGGCTCAACATAAGGAATCCACCTGCCAACACAGAAGACACAGGCTTGACCGCTGATTGGGGAAGACCCCACACGCTGCAGAGCAGCTAAGCCCACAACTCCAAGCCTGTGCGCTCGAGCCTGGGCCACAACCACTGAAGTCCGCAGGCCCCAGAGCCCGTGCTGCACGAGAGAAGCCGCCGCAGCGACAAGTCCATGTGCAGCAGCGAAGACCCAGCACACCCCCAAACAAACCGACAGAGTTGCTACAGCAATAAGCTCACTTTAAAATTTATTGAGTATCTGCTTATTCTTACTATGCTAGACTTGCTCGGCAGAGAAAAAGATAACACAAAGGAGAGACAAGATATACAAACATTAATATAAAAGTTGAACCTGGTGCCAAAGTAAAGACAATATCAGAAGAATCTGGAATAGGGGCTAAGTCCAGGAGAACCGAATAAGAAAAGAAAAAGTACTTCTTGAACTCTGAAATATAGAGGATTTATTTATTCATTCAATCAACATCCACTGAGCACCAAGTTCACGACAGTCACTGCTATGGATACTACACATGGAGCACTGCAGGAAACAGACCACCTCTGTCCATCAGACTCATCTGAGGTGTGACCGAAGGAGGAGACGGATAGTAAATGAATGCATCTCAGGTACAATGCACTACAGTAAAAATACCAGTGACCCTTGAAAAACACAGGTTTGAACTGTGTCACCTTATATGCATTTTTTTTTTCAATAAATATGCTTGTACTGCAGTACTACAAGATCCAAGGTGGTTGACTCCTCAGAGCTGAACTGTGGATACAGAGAAGCAAAGGAAAAGTTATACAAAAATTTGACTGTAGGTAGACTGCTTGAACCCACAGTTCAAGTAGAAACTGTAATAAGTACTAAGTTTAATTTTTTAAGGCAGGGTAAGAGGGTACCTCAGATTGATTATATTCTTTGCAGCCAAAGATGGAGAAGCTCTATACAGTCAGCAAAAACCAGACTGGGAGCTGACTGTGGCTCACATCATGAACTCCTAATTGAAGAAAGTGGGGAAAACCACTAGACCATTCAGGTATGACCTAAATGAAATCCCTTATGATTATACAGTGGAAGTGAGAAATAGATTTAAGGGACTAGATCTGATAGACAGAGTGCCTGATGAACTATGGACTGAGGTTCGTGACATTGTACAGGAGACAGGGATCAAGACCATCACCATGGAAAAGAAATGCAAAAAAGCAAAATGGCTGTCTGGGGAGGCCTTAAATAGCTGTGAAAAGAAGAGAAGTGAAAAGCAAAGGAGAAAAGGAAAGATATAAGCAGATGATTGCAGAGTTCCAAAGAATAGCAAGGAGAGATAAAAAAGCTTTCTTCAGCAATCAATGCAAAGAAATAGAGGAAAACAACAGAATGGGAAAGACTAGAGATCTCTTCAAGAAAATTAGAGATACCAAGGGAACATTTCATGCAAAGATGGGTCGATAAAGGACAGAAATGGTATGGACCTAACAGAAGCAGACGATATTAAGAAGAGGTGGCAAGAATACACAGAAGAACTGTACAAAAAAGAGCTTCACAACCAAGATAATCATGATGGTATGATCACTCACCTAGAGCCAGACATCCTGGAATGTGAAGTCAAGTGGGCCTTAGAAAGCATCACTATGAACAAAGCTAGTGGTGGTGATGGAATTCCTGTTGAAAGATGATGCTGTGAAAGTGCTGCACTCAATATGCCAGCAAATTTGCAAAACTCAGCAGTGGCCACAGGACTGGAAAAGGTCAGTTTTCATTCCAATCCCAAAGAAAGGCAATGCCAAAGAATGCTCAAACTACTGCACAATTGCACTCATCTCACATGCTAGTAAAGTAACGCTCAAAATTCTCCAAGCCAGACTTCAGCAATACGTGAACTGTGAACCTCCAGATGTTCAAGCTTCTTTTAGAAAAGGCAGAGGAACCAGAGATCAAATTGCCAACATCCACTGGATCATCGAAAAAGCAAGAGAGTTCCAGAAAAACATCTATTCTGCTTTATTGACTATGCCAAAGCCTTTGACTGTGTGGATCACAATAAACTGTGGAAAATTCTGAGAGAGATGGGAATACCAGACCACCTGACCTGCCTCTTGAGAAACCTATATGCAGTCAGGAAGCAACAGTTAGAACTGGACATGGAACAACAGACTGGTTCCAAATAGGAAAAGGAGTATATCAAGGCTGTATATTGTCATCCTGCTTATTTAACTTATATGCAGAGTACATCATGAGAAATGCTGGGCTGGAAGAAGCACAAGCTGGAATCAAGATTGCCAGGAGAAA
>NW_011494718.1:3908318-3908489 GCF_000754665.1 Bison bison bison
CTGCCAGGAGAAATATCAATAGCCTCAGATATGCAGATGACACCACCCTTATGGCAGAAAGTGAAGAGGAACTAAAAAGCCTCTTGATGAAAGTGAAACAGGAGAGTGAAAAAGCTGGCTTAAAGCTCAACATTCAGAAAAAGAAGATCATGGCATCTGGTCCCATCACTT
>NW_011494718.1:3908589-3916866 GCF_000754665.1 Bison bison bison
CAGGAGAGTGAAAAAGCTGGCTTAAAGCTCAACATTCAGAAAAAGAAGATCATGGCATCTGGTCCCATCACTTCATGGGAAATAGATGGGGAAACAGTGGAAACAGTGTCAGACTTTATTTTTGGGGGCTCCAAAATCACTGCAGATGGTGACTGCAGCCATGAAATTAAAAGATGCTTACTCCTTAGAAGGAAAGTTATGACCAACCTAGATAGCATATTGAAAAGCAGAGACATTGCTTTGCCAATAAAGGTCTGTCTAGTCAAGGCTATGGTTTTTCCAGTGGTCACGTATGGATGTGAGAGTTGACTATAAGGAAAGCTGAGCACCGAAGAACTGATGCTTTTGAACTGTGGTGTTGGAGAAGACTCTTGAGTGTCCCTTGGACTGCAAGGAGATCCAACCAGTCCATCCTAAAGGAGATCAGTCCTGCGTGTTCATTGGAAGGACTGATGCTGAAGCTGAAACTCCAATACTTTGGCGAGCTCATGTGAAGAGCTGACTCATTGGAAAAGACTCTGATGCTGGGAGGGATTGGGGGCAGGAGGAGAAGGGGACGACAGAGGATGAGATGACTGGGTGGCATCACCAACTCGATGGACATGAGTTTGAGTGAACTCTGTAAGTTGCTGTTGGACAGGGAGGCCTAGTGTGCTGTGATTCATGGGGTCGCAAAGAGTCGGACACGACTGAGCAACTGAACTGATGAGGGATACAGAGTGACAAGCAAAGGGTGCTATTTTGTATGGGATATTCAGGGAAGGTCTATCCGAAGAGGTAAAATTTGTGCAGAATTCTGAACAAAATGAGAGACTGAGCCATGTGGCTCATGTGGGGAAAGAGCAGTGATGTAAAAGCTCATAATGATGCTCTGTTTCTTGACTGAATGATAGACACACAGTACCCATGGTACAATGAATTCACTTCACTGTCATAAAGTCTGCCCTTTTAAAGTGTGTAATTCTGTGGGGTCTGTATATTTACAGGTTGTGCAGACATCATTATCTAAGCATCTTCATCACCTTAAAAAGAAACTGTACCCATTAGAGGTCACTTCCCACTTCCACCTTTCCCCAGCTCCTCACCAACACTAATGCACTTTCTGTGTACTGCTTACTCTGGTTGTTAGTGTTGTTGTTCAGTCATGGCCAACTCTTTGAGACCCCATGGACTGCAGCACACCAGGCCTCCCTGTCCATCACCAACTCCCGGAGCTTACTCAAACTCATGTCCATTGAGTTGGTGATGCCATCTAACCATCTCATCCTCTGTCGTCCCCTTCTCCTGCCTTCAATCTTTCCTAGCATCAGGCTCTTTTCCAATGGGTCAATTCTTCGCATCAGGTGGCCAAAGTATTGGAGCTGCAGCATCAGTTCTTCCAATGAATATTCAGGGTTGATTTCTTTAGGAATGAGTGGTTTGATGTTCCTGCTGTCAAGGGACTCTCAAGAGTCTTCTCCAGCACAATTTGAAAGCATCAATTCTTCAGTGCTCAGCCTTCTTTACAGTCCAACTCTCACATCCGTACATGACTACTGGAAAAACCATAGCTTTGACCATACAGACCTTTGTGGGCAATGTGATGTCTCTGCTTTTTAATAGGCTGTCTAGGTTTGTCATAGCTTTTCTTCCAAGGAGCAAGTGTCTTTTAATTTCATGGCTGCAGTTACCATCTGCAGTGATTCTGGAGCCCAAAACAATAAAGACTGTCACTGTTTCCACTGTTTTCCCATCTATCTGCCAGGAAGTGATGGGACTGGATGCCATGATCTTCGTTTTTTAAATGCTGAGTTTCAAGCCAGTTTTGGACATTATTCTATACTCCTGGCTAGGTCAGATAGTAACTCTATGTTTAACTTTTCAAGGAACTGTCAGAACTGTCTTCTGAAAGGGTTGTACCATTTCACATTCCCAAAAGCAATGTATGAAGGTTCTAATTTCTCCACATTTTCATCAATACTTGTTATTGTCTGTCTTTTTGATTACAGTCACTAGGCAGGTGTGAAGCAGTATCTTACTGAAGTGATGATTTTCATTTCCATGATGTCTAATGATGTTGAGCATCTTTACATGTGCTTATTTGCATTTGAATATCTCCCCTGGAGAAATGTCTAGTCAAATCTACTGCCCCGTTTTTAACTGGGGCATTTATCATTTCACTGATATAGATAAAAATCACTTACCAATGATATGACTTATATTTTTTCCCCACTTTGTTGGCTGTTCACTTTCTTCATGGTGTTCTTTGAAGCACAAAAGTTTTAAATTTTGATAAAGTCTGATTTACCTATTCATTCTTTTGTTGCTTATGATTTCGGCATCATATTTAAGAAACTAAAGTGCCTATTCCAAGGTTATAAAGATCCACCACTAAGTTTTTCTTCTAAGAGTTTTATACTTTTAGCTCTTACATTTAAGTCATAGATCCATTTTCAGTTAATTTCTAACTATGGTGAGAGTGATGGTGTGTGGTCTGCGTTCAACTTCATTTTTCGCATGTGGATATCCAGTTGTCCCGGAACCATCTGTTTAAGACTATTCTTTCCACGGGCTTCCCAGGTGCCGCTAGTGGTAAGGAACCCACCTGCTAATTCAGGAGGTGTAAGAGATGCAGGTTCAATTCCTGGGTCAGGAAGATGCCCTGGAGGAGGGTATGGCAACCCACTCTACTGCTCTTGCCTGGAGAACCTCATGGACAGGGGAGCCTGAAGAACTACAGTCCATGGGGTCACAAAGAGTCAGACACAACTGAAGAGACAGCATACACACATCCTTTCCACATTGAAAACTGTCTTGGCACCCTTGCTGAAACTCAACTGACCATAAATGTAGGGTCTATTTCTCTACTCTCAATTCTGTCCCACTGATCTGTACGTCATCCTTAAGTCAGTACCATATTGTTACGATTACTGTAGCTTTGTGGTAGTAAGTTTTGAAATCAGAAGTAATGAGTCCTACAACTCTGTTCTTCATTTTCAATTCTCTGGGCATTCTGCATCCTTTGTGTTTACATCTGATCAGTTTGTCAATTTCTAAAATTAAAAAAAAAAGCCAGTTGCGATTCTGATAGAGACTGTGCTGAATCTGATCAATTTGGGGAGATTCCCATCTGATCCATGAACGTGAGATGCCCTTCCATTTATTTAGAACTTTTTAAACTTCCTTCCACGATGTTCTGTAGTTTTTGGGAAGATCTCACAGGCCACAGAGTATCTTGGCCTGCCTGCCCAAGAGCCCACGCTTCTCCAGAGCTCTAGAAGAGGCTACCACCGTAACAAGCCCCATGTGCTGCAACTGGAGAGAGGAGCCCCACTCATCGCAGCCAGAGAAAGCCTATGCCCAGGAACCAAGACCCAGCAGCAGTAACAAAGATAAAGAACAAAATTTAAAAAACATAAAAGAATATGGGCAAGATACCCAGTACATATTTTGGGGCACTCAGTTGAAGTTAGCCATCGCGCTCCTCTGTTAAAATCATCTTTACAACTAATCAGTGCTATCAGTAATAATCACGACAGCAAACATTTCTCAAGAACTTACTATGTGCCAGGGATTGTTCTAAGCACTTTACATACAGTCGGTCCTCACTCTGCATGACAGGGCAAGATCAAGATTGTAAAAATATACAAGCAGGTCGAAACCATGCAAAGCGGTTAACGGGAAAAACCGATCATTCCATGAACTTCAATAATTCATCTCCAAACTTTAAAGATTCTTTCCTTGCTTCTGTCTTTAAGTGAGCTTTCACTAAGTCCCTCTGGCTCCAATCTAGAGCCCCTCCAACAGTGCAGCAGTGCCAACAGACCGGTGGGGCAGCTATTTCCCTACAACTCGTTTAGGTCTGATCTGAGTTTCGCTCCTTCCACAGTTACCCTTTTATATTTCTTTGCTGCACTTCTGTCTTTGTTCACCCATCCCCTTTTGCTTATCCACTTCTGTAAAACATCACATGGGTTTATGAGCAAGATACAAGGTGATAACACAGCCACATGATTTGCTATCTGTGTATGAAATGAATAGCAAATACAGTGACCATCACCAAAAGACTGTGAAAGTGACATGATTACACAACAATCGTGATATGCATTGGTATTCACATGGCCATTTATAGTCTAAGTTTGTACTTTATACTGCTGCTGCTGCTGCTAAGTCACTTCAGTTGTGTCCGACTCTATGCGACCCCAGAGACGGCAAGCCCACCAGGCTCCCCCGTCCCTGGGATTCTCCAGGCAAGAACACTGCAGTGGGGTGCCATTGCCTTCTCCATGTACTTTATACAATTACACTTAATACAATGTGGTGACAGCAATCTGAGCTGTGGTGTTGGGGACAGGCATTATTTAATTAAACCACAGCAACCAAAATTAGAAGGCGGCGATGGCACCCCACTCCAGTACTTTTGCCTGGAAAATCCCATGGATGGAGGAGCCTAGTAGGCTGCAGTCCATGGGGTCACAAAGAGTCAGACATGACTGAGTGACTTCACTTTCACTTTTCACTTTCCTGCATTGGAGAAGGAAATGGCAACCCACTCCAGTGTTCTTGCCTGGAGAATCCCAGGGACGGGGGAGCCTGGTGGGCTGCCATCTATGGGGTCGCAGAGAGTCGGACACGACTGAAGCGACTTAGCAGCAGCAGCAGCAACCAAAATTAATGCATTTGGAACTATAAAAGGAAGAACTGCCTAAAATAACCTCATTTAGTAGTATTATCACTACTATTTTACAAATGGGAAAAAGGCCACACAGAAATAGGACTAAGCATCAGAAAACAATATTAATTAATCTATCATAAATGTAAATAGCTACCAGCAATTTATTAAAGACTCGGAATTTATTTTACCTAGTATGTTGTCTTTAAACAATTTAGTTAACAAATATCTTTTAAAACTCATTATTTCAGAATCTGCTCAAGTTTAAACATTCTCCACTTGTAATTTCCTACTGGTACAAAAGAGACAACAACTGTCATTCTACTTCACTTACATTCTAGTGTCACTTAAAATCTCTTGTCGCGGGACATCTTTTTCATCTGTGTAGTGTTTTGGGGGAGCACTTCGAATTAAAAACACACTTTACCCTCACTTTTACTTACTTCCTATTTTAAAACCAAATCTCTGAGTCTGTTCATTTTGCTGAATAAATCATCTTTACCTTCCCAGTTTATTTTTTAATATACTAATGTACTACATTAATGGTTTCTAGTTTTAAATATTAGTGATCCTTTTATTTGTATTAACGTTAAAACCACGTATCAAAAACCAGATAATCATCACTTACAAAATAAATAATGTCAAAGCACCAAGATATTTCTTAAACTTTGTGAATTTGGTTATTAAGGTCAATTATTTATAGAGTGGTTTCCCTAGATATTGCTTTGCTCCAAGTCTTGACAGCTTTTCAGCTCTCCATAAGTAAAAAAGTGATGAAGACATCTCTCAAAATATAAGGGATAAAAAACCATAAACAACATACAAAGGGGAAGAGAGGTCCAAGAGAGTTGTGTTTACTGTATTCTTAAAACTTAACTGAAAGAACTCTACTCATTTGAATCATTTGTCCTGTCACAAAATAGTGTGCAAATTCCCAAAAGAGAGATGCAGCAGTAGTAGCTGGGAAGAGAGGAGATAGTAACGGGTTCAATAGTAAGTTTGATGTACACCTCTCACCACCTAAGTTTTCAGAAGTTACGGGATGCTTCCCTTTTGTCACGCGTGGTTTCTGGAAGAACAACTGCTAGCTGTCTGAGGATGTTACATTTCACTCAAACCCCTCCCAGTGGTCTCCCAAGGGTCCTTTACTCAACAAACAAAAAGTTCTTCCAGGAAAAAAGCCTCCTGTCCTGTAGTCCTATATGTAAAACAGCTGTAACATCTGAAAACCACTATGGCTCCTTTGCTTAAATTGTTACTAACAGAAGGAGCCTAACCAAAGTGGTATGAACAGGTCCATTCAGAGTGTGAACAGAATTATCATTCTGATAGCTGTCTGACTGTTAAGTTGCTCCAACACAAAACGATATGCTCTATCAGAGAGGAATGCATGACCTGTGAGAAAACACTCAGTATTTTACGAGCTTGTTGAATGCTCTCTGTAAAATACATATTCTCTAAGTAATATAATTTAGCCCCATAGTTCACAAGAACTTTAAAATGTGTTTCTACATAACTCTTAAATTTTTAAAATGTCTCAGTGGTGAGGCTGTGACTACCTTGCTGCTGCTACTGCTGCTAAGTCGCTTTAGTCATGTCCGACTCTGTGAGACCCCATAGACGGCAGCCCACCAGGCTCCACCATCCCTGGGATTCTCCAGGCAAGAACACTGGAGTGGGTTGCCATTTCCTTCTCCAATGCATGAAAGTGAAAAGTGAAAGTGAAGTCGCTCAGTCGTGTCTGACTCCTAGCAACCCCACGGACTGCAGCCTACCAGGCTCCTCTGTCCATGGGATTTTCCAGGCAAGAGTACTGGAGTGGGGTGCCACTGCCTTCTCCATGTGACTACCTTAGTAATTTTTAAAATAGCTGCTACTGCATTTCCTTCTATAGTTTCCAGAATATACTTGGGAGACAATGAGCCTATTTGCAACCAACAATGTAAAATCCTTACTTTGCAATTTTATATTGCTCACATTCAACTCAAGGTTTAAGTCTCTGCAAAGTCATGCTTAACAACTGAACAATAAAACAGTATAAACCTGAAGTTAACTTTCTATTCAAGCTACTAGGATAATACTATATAATACTGGAGTATTTAATAGTTTTTAAAAATAAATCTTCAAACAATTAAAATATAATGCTTTCGTCAAAAAAAGTTTCACATATAGTTTCTTTTCAAAGGACATAAATTAATACTTGTAGTTACAGCTTCCATAAAAGCTGTGAGGGGGTGGCTCATTTTCAACCAAAATGACTTGCTTCTATTTGCATATTTTAACAGAGGTAAGAATAAGTATGAGGTTAAAAATGTAACCTTATAATTTAGCATAGTAATCTACTTTTGAACTAAAGTTAGTGCAAAATTAACAAAAAACCAAATGTTTGGCAAATTTGCTTTAAAATACACATCCTTAATAAGACACACAACACTACAAAGAAGCAGAACTAGAGATTTATTAATGAGAATTCCCTTTCTACTCAGAGAGAGAAAGAAAAAGCTTAAGAGGGAGGAGTTTGCTAGGCATGCATCGTAAGCACCAACCATGTGTACGGATTCTCCAAGCAGTCTATAAACTACAGACTCTCTTCCCCCTAGTTTCCACACGCTGCATCTTCCCAGTTTTCCTCCTATCTGCATCTTTAAAAATGGCTCGGGGTCTTTTACAGGCTCTAGTTTCTCTCCGGAGAGCAAAGTCCAAAGTCTCACTCTGCTTCATCCAAAGTCTCACTCTGCTTCTTCCCATGGTGACCTAATTGAAACGTCTCCCTTGTCTCTAGTCTTGTCAGCCTTGAAATGGATTCCCTGAACAGTAGGCAGAAACAACTTTCTAAAATGCAAATGCCACAAGGCCCTTCAAGTTTTTACATCATTTTAGGTAAAGTCTGAAGTCCTCCACTTTTAGGTAAAGTCAGAACCTCCACATGGTTCTGAGGTTTTACAGAACCTTATCCCTACTTACCTCTTCAGTCACACTTCGCACACCTCTGCCCCCATATTCCCCACTCCAATAATGGTGAATTTTCAATTCTATGGTCTCCTATTGATGGGATTATTCTTTATCCTTCTTGGTCTGGTTAGTTCGTCCTTTATATTTGGCTTGGAGAGCAGTTCCCTAGTCATGAATATCCTTTCTCTCACACCATGCCATACTAGGCCAAGAACATCACCTCTCACACAGCATCAACAGTATTTGTCTGTATTCTCTCTTCCTGAAGACAGCAAGATCCCTAAGACCATCTATCTTATTCCTTTTTGGCATTAATAGCATTTAGCAGATATGTAATACTAATACTTATTTAATTTTCTCAATTGCAGAGACATTACTTTGCCAACAAAGGTCCATCTAGTCAAGGCTATGGTTTTTCCAGTGGTCATGTATGGATGTGAGAGTTGGACTGTGAAGAAGGCTGAGTGCCGAAGAATTGATGCTTTTGAACTGTGGTGTTGGAGAAGACTCTTGAGATTCCCTTGGACTGCAAGGAGATCCAACCAGTCCATTCTGAAGGAGATCAGCCCTGGGATTTCTTTGGAAGGAATGACGCTAAAGCTGAAACTCCAGTACTTTGGCCACCTCATGCGAAGAGTTGACTCATTAGAAAAGACTCTGATGCTGGGAGGGAT
>NW_011494718.1:3916966-3922993 GCF_000754665.1 Bison bison bison
AGAGTTGACTCATTAGAAAAGACTCTGATGCTGGGAGGGATTGGGGGCAGGAGAAGGGGACGACAGAGGATGAGATGGCTGGATGGCATCACTGACTCGATGGACATGAGTCTCAGTGAACTCCGGGAGTTGGTGATGGACAGGGAGGCCTGGCGTGCTGCGATTCATGGGGTCACAAAGAGTCAGACACGACTGAGCGACTGAACTGAACTGACACATCTTATCTCATTCTTCAAAACAGATAAAACCTTCCAAAGCATTTATAAAATTTCAAAAGAAACAGCTTGAAAATTTTGTGTTAAATATTCTATGAACTCTGGTAATGTAAAATCGCCTTTTGTTGTTTTCATAGTTAGCTACTTATACGGAGTATCTGCCAGAAGCAAAGCTGTGGTTCACCAGACTTCCACACTCCCAACCCAGCTGTAAACAGACTACAACATCCTTAGCCTCCTCATGGTGTCCTCTCTGACAATTACACTGGGTCAAAGAGGGCTACCCTCCAACATTCTGTTTATCAAGCGGGCAGAGGGAGGGGCAGCATTTTCTCAGCTCTCCACGGTAAACTACCAGTTCTCAAACTTTAGCTTGGGTAAGAATCATCTGAGAAAACTACTAAAAACGCAGCTTTTCTTAGCCGCCTGCTGTAGTTCTTGTTAAGTTGGAGTGTGGAGCCCAGGAGTCAGAATTTCAAACAAGTAAGCCAGATGACTCTGCTGCAGGGACTCCTCTGTCTGCGTCCTGAGGAACTCTGCCACAGGGAACCGCTTTCTGTTCTTGTGCAGCTCACTTCCACCCCTCACCGCCCTGTGGATGGCCAAACGACTCCACTCGGTCACCTACCTTCTTCTCAGCCAGTCCAAGGCGCCGACACACCCAGGTTTTCCGTTCTGTCCACAACTTCTACTATTATCCTGGGTGTTCCCAACGTTTTGCACACTACATTGGGCACACTTTCAGGGAATGATTCTATGTTCAGTCTGCAATCCTTCCAAAGTGATATATAAAGCATCTGAGTTTTCATAGCTCATCAAAAACATTCTACTAATGTACATACAGCATGTAGTATGTTGTGTTTTTTTTAAATATAAATTGTGAAATACTTGAAATAAAGTCTACTGCATGAGCCCGTCTACCTACACTGATGTAGAATGATGGGCTGTAGTAATAACAGTCTGTAAAGATGTATAATTTTTTCCCCCTCAGTATGCTTGTAGGAAGGGTAAGGTAGGTAGTTTGATTCAGATTTGGTGATATGTGGTTAGACAAGGGGCCAAAAAAGTATAATGACAGATAAAAAAATATACTCAACTAATACAGTACACCCAACCTACACTTACATTTCAGCTACAATGCCTTTCATCTTTCACGCCAGTTCTACTTACGCAACTGGGACTCCCAGGGCCACTCTTTGAACCTTGTCATTGCTCAGGAAGCAACACTTTTGGAATTTTAAACCTAACAACTTATTTTATGACCACAGTCTCCTCTCATACCTGTTATTGCACATGATCCAGACAGCAAATCTCCTGTCTTGCCTGCTCTCCCCATTTTATCAACACACACACAGATATATGCACACACAATCTCAATCTCACTTCTCTCTCCCTGCCCACTTCCCTCTCAGTCCCTCAACAAACTTTTAACAAGAATCTAAAGCATCACTATCTTCTGACAGTTTACTGTCTATTCTCTTGGTCCCACCCCAACCCCTGCATCCAGACTATAGTCTCGATTCTAAGTAGTACTGAAGTTTGATAAGAATGAAATCATGTACCAATTTGCATCAAGAAAATTCCGAATTCATTCAAACACTATTACTGTGGAAATATTTTTATGTAACTACATTCAAAACAATTTCTCCCAGATAGTGAAAGTTGTCCATGATAGCATTTGTTTATAAAGGCACAATCTAAAAATTATAACCAAAATACACAGGGCTTCAGCCTTTCATTAAAAATTATGTTTATTCACAATTTTCTATTTCCCAAACAGGAATACAAATCCAGAGTTAATTTAATAGATGTATATATAATAAACACATTTTAAAGTTTAATTTGTGGTTAACAGTACTAAGAATATATTCTATACTTTACAAAGAAAATATTAAAATGAATCTATATTTTCAAGGATTAAACAATCCTTGAAAAACATTTGCCATACCTTTCAAAGTGTCCAAGATATACATCTGGTAAAAACTGGCCTTAGGGAAAAGCCCTCATCAAATGTGACTGAGCTACTAAATTTTTCAGGTAACGCAGAAACATTCATCACATGCTATTCAAACTCCAGGGTAGGATGAATGAGGTAGAAAATATGTTAAAGTTACTAAGTTGCTTCAGTCGTGTCCAACTCTGTACAACCCCAGAGACAGCAGCCCACCAGGCTCCCCCTAACCTGGGATTCTCCAGGCAAGAACACTGGAGTGGGTTGCCATTTCCTTCTCCAATGCATGAAAGTGAAAAGTGAAAGTGAAGTCGCTTAGTTGTGTCCGACTCCTAGTGACCCCATGGACTGCAGCCCACCAGGCTCCTCCGTCCATGGGATCTTCCAAACAAGAGTACTGGAGTGGGGTGCCATTGTCTTCTCCAATGTTAAAGTTAAGTCAAACTAAAACTCAATCTTTTGTTGAAAAATTACTGTGATCCATAAGCTGTACAGTGTGCATATACTATCTCTGCCCTAAATGTAATTGCAAGCTCTTGGGAAAAGCAGATGCATAAGTGGACAGTCACATTATTAAGGTGAGGGGAAGAAATCTGTTCAAAACAGGCTCTTATAATTCCTATTCTTCTATTCTTTCTCAAGTCTTTAGACTGCTGAAGTATATTATCCAAACTGATAAGTACAGGGGAACAGAGAAACAATTTAACAAAACAACAACAAAAAAAGAGTTAAAGAAAAAAATAACAATAAAAACTTTCAAAACAATAAAATTTCTAGCAGCAACAACAATGACCATGATGCATGCTGGAAAATGAAGGACACAGGATGTGTCCAGTCTAAAGTATGTTTCTTCCTGTTGTTCTACGGAACTCTTGAAACTGTGTTTCTAGTTCTCATTCTAATATTTGTTCATTCATTCACCAAACATCTAAAGAAAGCCCGATTATCAAGTACGTGTAGCAGGTACTGCTGCCAGGCCCTGGAGATAAGGTAATGAACGAACATTCCTGGCGACACTGTACTTATAGCCAATCACGTAAGTTTTTGATATAGCTAGTCAATGTAGGCAATTCCATAAACCTCAGGGCCCCTTTTCCTCAGTTGTAAACTAAAGTAGTGAGATCCAGGGATCTTCGAGGTACTTCTACTGAATTAACATTCTGTACTTTAACTCAAAACTTGCAGACCAGGAATATTTAAGACATAGGGAACCCAAGGATCCACAGGCAGAATTCAAGTGATCCTAAACTCCTTGAAACTGAACACGAGATGTGGCAGTCTTGTATATATGTACGTTTTTCTAGAGACAAGGTCCACAGGTGGAAAAGGCTGAATTAGGAATTTTAGTCTGGGCCTACCAGAGGAGAAGTTTTATTTTGGCTAAGGTGATTTTTCTAAATCTGCCAAATATAACTTAATTCACAAGAAGTTTCAATTTAACTCACAAGGAGCTAATATTTGCTTCTTTCAACTCATGGTATAAACTGCACATTTCTAACCTAATATTTTGACCAGTGCTGCAGGACTGTTGCTGAACTGACACGATTGTTGCTAAAGTTCCAGTACTTTGGTCATCTGATACAAACAGCTGACTCACTGGAAAAGTCCCTAATGCTGGGAAAGATGTAGGGGAGAAGAAGAGGGCGTCAGAGGATGAGATGGCTGGATGGCATCACGGATGCAATGGACATGAACTTGGCCAAACTTGAGGAGATGGTAAGGGAGAGGGAGGCCTGGTGTGCTGCAGTCCATGGGGTCACAAAGAGTCGGACACGACTGGGCGACTGAACAACAACAATGTAACAGAATAAATTATAAATAACATGTAGCTTATAAGTAAAAGAATAATTTGTATTCTTTAGAGATTAAACTTTACACTACTCTTTAGAAAATACCAATTGCTTTTTATTTAGAAGCAAAAATAGTTTTGCTGTAAAGAACTGCAATAATACTAAGATTATTATCCTATTCTCTCTTCACATAGCTGTTGCCCCTCTAAGACAAGTAACAAACCTTGAAACATTTAACAAATGTTAAGCTGCTACCAGGGAATTTCTAGGGCAAATTCTCCCATTATATCCTCTATTTCAATGTGAATGCTGAGGTAAAGTCCACCAGGGCCTCTCATAGTAGGAGACTAAGGGAAATCAAATGAAAAAGGAAACAGTGGCAGTAAGACACAGAAAGAACAGAAGCATCTCCACTCTCACTGCCTGGGCCACAGTGACACCAACTGGCCAGCCAAGTGATGACAACTTAATAAGCCATCATCTTAATTTGTGGTTCAGATGGTAAAGAATCTGCCTGCAAGACCCAGATTCGATCCCTGGAGGAGGGCATGGCTACCCACTCCAGTATTTTTGCCTGGAGAATCCCATGGACTGAGGAGCCTGGCGGGCTACAGTCCATGGGGTCGTGGAGTTGGACACAACCGAGCAACTAACACGTTCATATCATTCATATATATATATATATATAATTTTTTATAAGACTTTATACTTTTAAAAGTGTAATATGCATTAAATAAAAACCATTATATGATTTATTTCATTGTTATCAATTTTTAAAGTTGAAGGATAGTTCATTTACAATGTTGTGAGTTATATAATTTTAGACATCAAGTATGTATAAAAGAAGATGTGTATTAGTAAAACATGCTTTTAAAACTAGAAAACTCTAGCTTGAGGTAGTTTTTTATACAATCTCTTTACTAGTCTAAATAATGCTAAGCAATATTTAGTACATTATACACACTTTATCTATGAACTTTTATCTATTTGAAAACAGAAACATGAATTTGACGTTAAATATTAATAAAATCCCCCTTTTATTGCTCAGGAAAATAAAGGAGTGTGCCAAAATGTTAGTAAATATATGCCTAATAGATCTTGAGTGTAATTTATTTAAAAGAGTCAAAAGATGCTATTGAAATACTGTTTTCACTCAGTAAAAGGGATCATAGAGGTGATTTTTATTTTAAAATATTAAATATGTAAGAAACTCTCATGATATATTTTTTCTTTCATAAGAGCAGGTACAAAGAGAAACAAGCTTTACAATGTTGAACTTCTTTACGGAGGTAAAGTGGGGTGTACTGGTTGACTGAATTATTGCTTCCAAGGAGTCTTGCCTACTGGTAAGTGAAGTGAAAGTGAAAGTCGCTCCAAGTTGCTCAGTCGCAACCAACTCTTTATGACCCCATGGACTATGCAGTTGATGGAATTCTCCGGGCCAGAATACCAGAGTGGGTAGCCTTTCCCTTCTCCAGGGGATTTTCCCAACCCCGGGATCAAACCCAGGTATTCCAAATTGCAGGTGGATTCTTTACCAGCTGAGTCACAAGGGAAGACCAAGAATAGTGGAGTATGTAGCCTATCCCTTCTCCAGTGGATCTTCCTGAGCCAGGAATCGAACTGGGGTCTCCAGCACTGCAGGTGGATTCTTTACCAACTGAGCTATGAGGGAAGAACTTTGCCTACCGGTAAAGTTCATATCTATTAAGAGGAGACCTCCAGGACAACATTTCCTTTTTTCCTTCTCTATCCCTCAATAGAAAATGAAACATTATAGGGGAATCTCCAAAAAGAGAATTAGACATTAAGTAAGAAGTTCACTTATAAAACAGCAAATTAACTGGCTTTGACTATGTAAGCAAAGAACTTACACAGATATACGAGTTAATTCACTTCACTCTAAAAAGACTCGGAAGATAAAACTTGAAAGGATTAAAAAAACCTTTTCAATGATTCAGTTCAGTTCAGTCGCTCAGTCGTGCATCACCAACTCCAGGAGTTCACTCAGACTCACGTCCATCGAGTCAGTGATGCCATCCAGCCATCTCATCCTCTGTCGTCCCCTTCT
>NW_011494718.1:3923378-3933455 GCF_000754665.1 Bison bison bison
ATGGCTAAAATCACCATCTGCAGTGATTTTGGAGCCCAGAAAAATAAAGTCTGACACTGTTTCCACTGTTTCCCCATCTATTTCCCATGAAGTGGTGGGACCGGATGCCATGATCTTCGTTTTCTGAATGTTGAGCTTTAAGCCAACTTTTTCATTCTCCTCTTTCACTTTCATCAAGAGGCTTTTGAGTTCCCTTCACTTTCTGCCATAAGGGTGGTGTCATCTGCATATCTGAGGTTACTGATATTTCTCCCGACAATCTTGATTCCAGCTTGTGTTTCTTCCAGCCCAGCGTCTCTCATGATGTACTCTGCATAGAAGTTAAATAAGCAGGGTGACAATATACAGCCTTGATGTACTCCTTTTCCTATTTGGAACCAGTCTGTTGTTCCATGTCCAGTTCTAACTGTTGCTTCCTGACCTGCATACAGATTTCTCAAGAGGCAGGTCAGGTGGTCTGGTATTCCCATCTCTTTCAGAATTTTCCACAGTTTCTGTGATCCACATAGTCAAAGGCTTTGGCATAGTCAATAAAGCAGAAATAGATGTTTTTCTGGAACTCTCTTGCTTTTTCCATGATCCGGCAGATGTTGGCAATTTGATCTCTGGTTCCTCTGCCATTTCTAAAACCAGCTTGAACATCAGGAAGTTCACGGTTCACATACTGCTGAAGCCTGGCCTGGAGAATTTTGAACATTACTTTACTAGCAAGGCAAATTAAGGTACTCAACTAAAGACTCATGAATAGGTTTAAGGTACAAAGTAACCCTAAAGAACGAAGCTAGAGGAATTACCAGGTACCAAGGCTGAAGCTACTATTTATTTCAGACTTAATTCCTCTAGTAAGTGGGTAAGACAGTGTGGTATTACTGCACCGATAGACAAAAAGACCAAGAAATAACACAGTCAGCCAAGTAATACAGCTGCACATATATGATCACTTGATCAACAGCAAAGGCCCCTGTGTGGAAAAAGAATTTTTTTTTTCAATAAACAGTGCACATCACATGATACGCACGTGGGGGAAAAATGAGCCTTGACTTCTACATCATGCCATACACAAAATTCAAGATGGATCATAGACCTATGTGTAAGAAGTAAAGCAGAGAAACTTTTAGAAGATGGAAGTATCTTGATTGATGTGGGGATAGGCAAAGATACAAGGGTCACAAAAATCACTAAAGGGAGGGAAACACTAATAAATTGGACTTCATTAAAATTAGCCTTTGGTCATCTAAAGATACCATTAATATAGTACAAAAGCTAGTTACAGACTGCAGATAAACATCTGCAATACACACATCCATACAAATGACTTATACCCAGAACATACAAAGAACTGTTACAAATGAACTAGAAAAAGGCATACACTTAACAGAAAAACGAGAAAAGGATATGAAAAGGTACTTCATAAAAGATAATATTCACATGGTCAGTAAGAATCTGAAAATATGCTCGACGTCATTAGTCATCAAGGAGATGCATGTTAAAACCATGAGATAACTACTATGATTTCATCAGAATGGCAAAAACTTAAAAGTATGACAATAACAAAAACTGGTAATGATGTGGAACAACTAGAACACTTATTCACCGCTGGCAGGATTGTCAACTAATTTGATCATTCGGCAAACTAGTTGACAAAATTTACCAAAGCCAAACATCACATACCCATGATCTGCAATTCCACTCCATGGTAAATACCCAACAGAAGTAGGTGATCATGTACACCGAAAGACCTATACAAGAAAAGCCACAGCAGCTTTATTCGTAACGGGCAGACTGCAGACGACCTAGGCGTCGCCTATGGCTGATTCACGCTGATGTCTGACAGAACAAACAACAAACTGTAAAGCAATTATCCTTCAATTAAAAAGTAAATATTTTGAAACAAACAAACAAAAAACCCACCAGAAACGAAAATAAATAAAACAAAAAGAAAAATAATAGATTTTAAAAACAAACAAACCAAATGGATAAACAAATTAGGGCCTATTAACACACACTGTGGTGTATTAACACAATGGAAAACCGTATCACAAGGAAAAAGCATTGGCGGTGGTTCAGTCGTCCTTGCGTCCGACTCTTGCGAACATGGACTATAGCCCGCCAGGCTCCTCTGTCCATGGGGTTTCCCAGGCAAGGATACTGGAGTGATTTGCCATTTCCTTCTCCAGGGGAAAAGAAGAATTAGATACTGCCAAAGCCACAACGGCAACATTCCAGATACAATGCTAGGTGAAAGCCAGTCGGAAAAGAGTACACCCAGTGTGATTCCACTTACATGCAGTTCAGGCCGAGTCAAAAGCAATCAGTGGTGACAGAATGACGACAGCAGGAGTGACTCTGGAAGGGAGGGGGGCACACTGCCTAGAAGACGGCGAGGGGGCTGGGAAAGACCTGCAGATGCTCTCCATACTGGCGTGGGCGCTGGTGCCACTGAGCCGTACACTCAACATGTGCGTTTTTTACTATGTAAAAGCCACAGCTCAAAAAAACACCCCAAGCTAAAGATGGCAGGTGAATCTTCAACACAGTGCAGCATTTTGTATGCGCTGCTTTCTTCTTAGAAAGTTTCATCAGACTGTCTCTAAGAACACCCACTCTCCGGCGGCAGGCGTCTCTGTCACTTTGTTGTGGACCAGGCACTGTCATCCCTGGTGCCTGGTCCACAACATACACGCAATAAATACCTGCAGGATAGATTCGCAAAAGGAGCTGGTACCAAAAATAAGACAAAGCAGTCATTAACCAAAATCCTGGTATAATGAGTTATTTAAATTAATAGAAGTTTATAAAGCTATTGGTAGAGTGTCTAATGATGGTAACTCGAGTTCCCTTAATATGCAAGTATATCTCAGTGTTTTCGAATACCAGAAAGACTAAAATCTGAAGTGAAACTTTCCTCCGAGTGCTCAGAATTTCCACCTGCCAATGCAGGATACACAAAAGATGACGGTTTGATTGCTGGGTCGGGAAGACCCCCTGGAGGAGGAAATGGCAACCCATTCCAGTGTTCTTACCTAGGAAATACTACGGACAGAGAAGCCTGGCAACCACGGCATTGCAAACAGGCAGAGACAACTGAGTGAGCGCACACACAGCTGATTCACAACACTGTGTGAGTTTCAGGTATACACATTCTGTCAGTCACTCAGTACTGGCCCATGGGTCCTTATAAACCAAGTTAAAACACCTGCAATTAAAATAAAAACACATACATCCCAAGCCTGAAGACACGTCTATTTCTTCTAAATGACTTGAGCCAAAAATAAGTGAAATAGAGTGGAATTTTCCAAAAGTCCATTAAAATGATCTATCTAAAAAGCGCTTCTCAACCAGAGGCAAGTTCCTCCCTGCCCCTGACATTTGGCAATGTCTGGGTACATTCGTGCTTGTCAACGACTGGAGGGGCCACTGGCATCTACCAGGAAGAGCTCAGGGATGCTGCTGACCACCCCACACGCACAGGCCAACCCTCCACAAAGGAAGTTTTCTGGCCCCAAATGCCAATGATGCTGGGAACGAGAAACTGTGATCTAAAATATCACCTTCTGGGGACTTCCCTGATGGTCAGGTGGTTAAGAACCTGCCTTCCGATGCAGGAGACATGAGTTCAATTCCTGGTCGGGGAACTAAGATCCATCATGTTGTGGGGCAACCAAGACCTTGCAGCCTAATTAGAGGGCCTGTGTGCTGCAACTACAGCGCCCCGTGCCACACTACAGCGCCCCGTGCCACCACTACAGCGCCCCAGGCCACCACTACAGCGCCCCGTGCCACAACTACAGCGCCCCAGGCCACAACTACAGCGCCCCAGGCCACAACTACAGAGCCCCGTGCCACAACCAGAGAGAAGCCCATGTGCTGCAGTGGAGACCCAATGCAGCCAAAAATAAGTATTTTAAAAAATAATTAAAATTTTAAAAATTAAAAGTAAAATATTATCTTCTGTTAAACTAAAGAACTTTATTCTCAAACATATGAAGTAAAAGAGTCCAATTTTTTTAAGCTGTAAAATAATTCAAGTATCTTTCAACCATTACTTTTTCATGAATATGAAAACTGTATTTTTAAAGTTATTTAACCTTGTACACGTGTCAAGTGTTTGACACACACGTGTCAAAAACGAATGTTTAACGGAAATATCTCCAGAAATAATTAACATCACTCTCATTTCTAGGACTTTATTAGGCATATTACTTATTTTAATATCCTTTAACATTAACATCACCACAAAAATAAAATTCTCATTTAGAGAGATAAGTAAATCTCTGCTCAAGGTACTAGGAAAGACATAGCTGAAATTTGAACCCACATTATCTCTAAACCCGTGGTGTTTCCATTTAAATGCATTACATTTCAATTTCAAATGAGAGGCAGATCAAAATTAAACAGATCCCAAGTTTCATTTTCCACTGAGTCAAATATGTCACTCTAGAAAGTAAACAGCAAAATGAAGAGGCACCTACTTGGGAATTATGTACTAAGAAAAGAGACCAGCGTTTTAAAGGATAACCTATAGTTAATATTTTTTCTTATTACAAGTAGAATGAAGTAGTTTTTTAATAAAGTTATATGCCAAAATCATTAGAGACACTCTTGCTCTGATTATACAATAAAATTACAGATAGTAACATCAAAGCCTAAATGCTTTACTGGCCAGAAGCTTATTCTGGACAAATTACTAACATGACCCACCTAGTCATCCCTCCATAATAATATTAGATTCCAGAATACAGTCAATCTAAGAACATATTCCTATATTATGAATAAACTCTATTACTTTCATCTCAGCACTGAAGGGCTTATCATGAGTCTTTGTATTGAGAGACAGAAGTGTTCTTACCCTATTAAAGCCATGTTCATGAGAGTCATCAACTTCCCCATTACTAGTCACTGGAATTTCTGCTGCTGAATTTTTTGGAGATTCTTGAGCCATGGTAGACTCCTAAAAAAATGAGGAAAGAAACAGTCATAAGTAACACCAAATCACAAAAGGCAAATATTCAAAAGACTATATTCATGTTTATAGCACATAAAAGCCACCATTATAGCCTACCTAATCCTTGTATAATAAACATGATACCAATATAATAAAAACACATCTGGCTTTTAAAACTGCATTCAACTTAGATTTCTTGATCTTATTGTAGGTACCTTATTGTAGATGCCTGGGGGCAAATGACACAAAAATTTTTTTTAATGAAAATAATGTCATAGTATTACTGAAAATGGGCTTCCCTGGAAGCTCAGAGGATAACGAGTGTGCCTGCCATGCGGGACACCTGAATTTGATCCCTGGCTCAGGAAGATCCCCTGGAGAAGGGGATGGCAACCCACTCCAGTACTCTTGTCTGGAGAATCCCATCGACAGAGGAGCCTGGTGGGCTACAGGCCATGGGGTCACAAGAGTCAGACCCAACCGAAGCAACTTAGTACACTAGCACAGACAGAGAGATTTAAGCAACACTTACTGAAACTTGTTATGTGCAAGGCACTCTACAAGATGCCACAGAATATAAAAACAAGTAAGGCAGTCACTGCTCTAGGGAAAGAACCACTGGTTTCGTGTGGGAGACTGACTGGACTCTTTAGTAAACACCTAGGACAGGTAAGTATCCATCCCTTTTTCTTGAGGATCCTCTAAAACTTCTGGAATAGCTATAGATTACATAAATCCTAGGGTCTCCCTAGGCCAGAGTTCTATTTCTTGGCAGCTCTAGAAATGTTCTGCTTTCAACATTTAGATCCTCTTTTAGATTAATTACACTTCTTATACAAACCTCTTTCTTTACCATGACAAATTTTATATGAATACATAATAATGTTTCTAATGTCTGACACAAACTGAATAGACTATCTCTGTAGCCCCAGGGCAACAGGATACAGATCTAGGCAAATTAATACATTCCCTCAGGTCAGGTCCCTGAGGACAGAGACCGTCAGAGCCATCACTGTATCATCAGATTGGCCCAGGGTCTGACAAGCAAGAGGTTCTTAACAAATGCTTACTACTAAGTAAAAAGGATATGAGTTACATTAAAAGTCTGATTCACAGTTATGAAGGTGTTAGACTGATCATTATACACTTAAGCTCCACACTCACTCCTCTGTCCCACCCATGGACCATGGAGCCATATGTTCGTTACTTCTTATGAATATCACTGCAGGAAGACAAACTAACGGGAAACGTCTGAAGTAACAAAACAAACAAAAAAAAGTGAATTATCAAGTACCTCAAAATCAGTGTACTTTAATTACTTGGTGATAGTTTTAACAAAAGACTAAAATGTCAAACTGAAATCCTAATTGGTTATGCCAATGAAAAAAGAACTTTCATAATAATGTCAAATCCTATTAATACCACTTAAAACATTTCTCAGAGTCATGAGATTTGCACCTTAGGACAATAATTTATCACATGAGGGATAGCAAATAGCTTACTTGCATTTACCTCGTACGAGTATCTTACTTTGGACCAATACTTTTCGATTTCATTCTTGAGGATACCTGAATTTATTTTGTAGGAGATTTTGACTTTGTGCCAATTATGTACCAAAGTTATTTTATACAAAGACTTTTTTTGTTCTGGAAGAGATATATGTTGTAATTGCATTTCCTACTGCAGTATTTGGGCAGGGAGAATCATTTCTGAAATTTATTTTTTTAACTTTAAAATCAGTTCTCTTTGTATTTGTCTAATCATTATTCAGTACAGCAACACAAAAGGACCCTTGTGCAAACTGCTGAGTAGAGTCTAACAGGATATTTTTAATAGTTGAATCATTTTTGGTATTTTGGTATAAATATTTTCATTTGTTGTTTTTCAGTATATTCTTCGTGAAAATTTGTTGTTTCGATCCTCCTAAACAAAGTATATATTTTCTATATGAAGAAACATTTTAAAATAATTGTAAAGTTAAATAAAAATCATTGTAAAATATTACAAGGGGATGTACAGTGTGATGCTATTGATACTTTATGAGATCACAAAAAAAAAAAAAAAAAACATTTCTCAGAAAACTTAGTTATTTCCTTGCATTCTTAGAATATCTTAAAAAAAAATACTGGCTTAAAAAATGCCATATTTCAGAGTCTATCATACCACAGGCTCGGAACTAGTGACGAAATTAATAAACTGAACATCTCATGTAAGCCTTGAAAATTGAAAAAAAGAAATTTCAGAGAGAAGATTTCAAAAAGTTGAAGGCGGGAAAACAAAACATTCCTCTGCTTTAGACTGGATTCTGGGGAAGTCTCTGAACGCATGAGGCTTATTGCAGAGTCCTCCACGAGCGTGAGGGAGGGCAGGAAGCCCCGACAGAGCTGCAGAGAGGTTATGTCATAAGGCTCGGCCCATCCTACATGGAGCACTGAAGCTGAGGCTCTTTAAGCTGTTCCAAATTAAGGCAACGGGACCAGGCCTTTGAGCCCCCACATCCATACCCGACCAGGCCTTTGAGCCCCCACATCCATACCCGATTGTTAGATGCAAGCTATCCGCTAGATAGGAGTATAATTGTGGACAATGCAGCTCTCTTTCGCAGAGGCAATTCCTGGAGAGACTCAGCTATGAGCCCTCAGCAGGCACCACTCCTGAAAGGAGGGCCCTGGTCCTAAAGCAGGTAACTGAGTCCCTCATCATAGCATCCACTGTATCTTCCTTATGATTATTCTAAAGTAGTATCTACTTTAAAAGGATTTGAAATGTCTTATTTAAATTATATCTGGCTACCTTTATGCATGTATGAAGCCTGGCATGCTGAAGTCCATGGGGTCGCAAAGAGTCGGACACAATGGAGCGACTGAACTGAACTGAATGCATGTATTTACGGACGTTCACTGATCTCTAATAAGAGAAACTCCCTCTTTCACAGTCCCCAGTTAAGAGGTGGCCACTGATTGAGCCAGAGAAGAATCCTTGACACAAGGCCTTGCAATTCACAGGTCTGACCAATAGGGCCTGGTTAGAAAATTACTGCCAATACAGAAAAGAGGAATTTCCTGAGCCAATCAAACTCTTTCTGAAGGTCTGAACTGGGGACACTGAGTGAATCAACCAACTAGGGTACTGGGAAGACGAAAGCGCAATAAAAGCAAAGAGTAGAATTATACTGATGAGAAGTCGCAGCTTAAAAATTCACAAACTCGACTTGACAAGTGTTAGCAAACTTGTGAAAGTTTGCTGACAAAGTGTTATCTGTGTCTAGATCTTTTGTTTCTAAATTATGACCTTATAATAATAATAAACCTTGCTTTTATATTCTTTTTTATTGTGGTAAAAAACACATAACATAAAATTTACCCTTTTAACCATTTCTAAATGTATAGTTCATCAGGGTTACATATATTTACACTGCTGTGTAATCAATCTCCAGAATTTTTCCATGTTGCAGAACTGAAACTTTATACCCATTAAACAATGACTTCATTTCCATCGTCCTCCAACTCCCCTACAGCCCTTGGTACATCACTTTACTTTCTGTTTCTATGAGCTTGATTGCTCTAGATACCTCACATCAATGCAGTCATATAGTATTTGACTTTTTGTGACTGGCTTACTTCTTTACATGATGTCCTCAAGATTCATCCATATTGGACATGTGTCAAAATTCCCTTTCTCTTTAAGGCTGACTAATAATCAGCTGCATATACTGTTGTTAAGTTGCTAAGTCGTGTCTGTCTCTTTGCAAGCCCATGGACTGCAGCACACCAGGCTTCCGTGTCCTCCACCATTTATCTCACAGTTTCCTCAAGCTGATGTCCACTGCATGTATATACCACATTTATTCAGTTCACTGATGGACATTTAGGTTGCTTCCATTTCTTGGCTATTACAAAGAGTGCTGCTACTGCTGTACGAACATGGGTGTGGATGTATCTCTTCAAGATCTTGCTTTCAATTCTTTCGGAAACATACCCCAAAGTGGGACTGCTAGACCATATGGTAATTCAAAAACACAACAAGACCCTATGGTCCTTGCCCCCGCTGTCCCACGTCCTTTGCCTGACTTTGTCTGTGGAAAACTTCAGTTGAAGAATAAGCTTAATCAGAGAAACGAGAAATGCAGAAACAAAGGACAACAGTCAAAGGAGAAAAATAATAATAATGGAGTCATTAAGCACAGTCGAGGACTCTTCGTTCCTCCTCAAGGACTATAGATGATATCCTGAGCCATACCGTGTGAGCTGTCTTATAGATACTGAAATCCCCGGTGAAAGAAGCTAGCTATATGATGACCAGACTGTACTCATCACGTAAGCTGCCACAATTCTGAGAACTGGCCTCAAAGAAATGAGAACAAATGGACCTTGGAACTGAAGATTAACTGTACCTAAAACAATCAAGATGACACTGGTCAGACCACTGGTGACCGATTTGAGGATGAGTGCCAGAGATGACTGCGTTGCTTCTGCACGTAGTCCCCCTCCCCTCACTTCTGTCTATAAAAGCTCTCGCCCCACTGATTGCCAGTAGGGGGGAGTCAGCCTTTGGACAGATGTCCATCCTCCCAGCCAGTTGCCAGCATCAGAATTAA
Source organism: Bison bison bison (assembly GCF_000754665.1). Classification (NCBI taxonomy): domain Eukaryota; kingdom Metazoa; phylum Chordata; class Mammalia; order Artiodactyla; family Bovidae; genus Bison; species Bison bison. The sequence goes on from NW_011494718.1 coordinate 3,932,921, forward strand.
ACCAAACTTTCCTTTTCACCAACCTAGCCTGTTTATTGGCTTTTCAGTGGCAAGCAGCCAGACCCCAAACTCTTCTGGTAACAAGTTTATTTTTAATTTTTTTAGGAAACACTATATCATTTTCTATTAACGGTTTCGCTATTTTATATTCTTACCAACAATGCATAAAGGCTCTAGTTTCTTCACATCCTCACCAATAATTGTTTACATTTTTAAAATAGTAACCATTCTAACAAGTGTGAGGAGATACCTCATTGTGGTTCTGATTTGCATTTCCCTAATGATTAGATGTTCAAGCTTGTTTTAGAAAAGGCAGAGGAACCAGAGATCAAATTGCCAACATCCGCCGGATCATGGAAAAAGCAAGAGAGTTCCAGAAAAAGAGTTCCATCTATTTCTGCTTTATTGACTATGACAAAGCCTTTGACTGTGTGGATCACAAGAAACTATGGAAAATTCTGAAAGAGATGGGAATACCAGACCACCTGACCTGCCTCTTGAGAAATCTGTATGCAGGTAAGGAAGCAACAGTTAG
>NW_011494718.1:3933555-3958512 GCF_000754665.1 Bison bison bison
GTTAGAACTGGACATGGAACAACAGACTGGTTCCAAATAGGAAAAGGAGTCCATCAAGGCTGTATATTGTCACCCTGCTTATTTAACTTATATGCAGAGTACATCATGAGAAATGCTGGACTGGAAGAAACACAAGCTGGAATCAAGATTGCCGGGAGAAATATCAATAACCTCAGATATGCAGATGACACCACCCTTATGGCAGAAAGTGAAGAGGAACTAAAAAGCCTCTTGATGAAAGTGAAAGTGGAGAGTGAAAGAGCTGGCTTAAAGCTCAACATTCAGAAAACGAAGATCATGGCATCTGGTCCCATCACTTCATGGAGAATAGATGGGGAGATGATGGAAGCAGTGGCTGACTTTATTTTTCTGGGCTCCAAAATCACTGCAGATGGTGACTGCAGCCATGAAATTAAAAGATGCTCACTTCTTGGAAGGAAAGTTATGACCAATCTAGACAGAAATGGCAACCCACTCCAGTGTTCTTGCCTGGAGAATCCCAGGGACGGGGGAGCCTGGTGGGCTGCCGTCTATGGGGTCGCACAGAGTTGGACACGACTGAAGTGACTTAGCAGCAGCAGAGAGCATATTAAAAAGCAGAGACATTACTTTGTCAACAAAGGTCCATCTAGTCAAGGCTATGGTTTTTCCAGTGGTCATGTATGGATGTGAGAGTTGGACTGTGAAGAAAGCTGAGCGCCAAAGAGTTGATGTTCTTGAACTGTGGTGCTGGAGAAGACTCTTGAGAGTCCCTTGGGCTGCAAGGAGATCCAACCAGTCCATCCTAAAGGAGATCAGTCCTGGGTGTTCATTGGAAGGACTGATGTTGAAGCTGCAACTCCAATACTTTGGCCACCTGACGTGAAGAGCTGACTCATTTGAAAAGACCCCGATGCTGGGAAAGATTGAGGGCAGGAGGAGAAGGGGACGACAGAGGATGAGATGGTTGGATGGCATCACTGACTCAATGGACATGGGTTTGGGTGGACTCCGGGAGTTGGTGATGGACAGGGAGGCCTGGCGTGCTGCGGTTCATGGGGTCACAAAGAGTTGGACATGACTGAGTGACTAAACTGAATGATTAGTGATGTTGAACACTTTTCCATTTGTTTGTTGGCGATTTATGTATCATCTTTGAAGAAATGTCTATTCAAGTCTTTAGTCCATATTTTAATTGGGTTATTTGTGTTTTACTTGTTCACTTCTAGGAGTTTTTTATATATTCTGGATATTAACCTCAAAAGATGTGTAATTTGTAAATTTTCTCTCAATTCTATAGGCTACCTTTTTACTCTGTTGATTGTGTATAAACATTTTGATATATAAAAATTATTTCCTATAAAGAAGGTTTTAGTTTAGATGTAGTTCAATTTGTCTATTTTTGCTTTTGTTGCTAGTGCTTTTGATGTCATGTTCAGGAAATCTTTGCCAAATTTACTATCATAAGCATTTCTTCTCAGTTTTACAGTTACAGGTCTTACTCTTAGGTCTCTGATACATTTTGGGGCTGATTTTGTGTGTGGTATAAGACAGGGTCCACCTTGGCTGTTGATATCCAGTTTTCCCAGCACCATTTATTAAAGAGACTTTCCCTTTTCCATGGAAGGGTCTCAGCATCTTGGATACTTTTGAGATCCCTATTTTCTTCACTGCTACTGCATCCTTACAATATATCCAGATTATCTGAGGCTACTGGAGTTAAGTCTCTACTTCTTGCAAATAAGAGATACACAGATACTAACCTCATAGCTCAGTTGGTAAAGAATCTGCCTGCAATGCAGGAGACCTGGGTTCGATCCCTGGGTGGGGAAGATCCCCTGGAGAAGGAAATGGCAACCCACTCCAGTATTCTTCCCTGGAGAATCCCATGGACAGAGGAGCCTGGCAGGCTATAGTCCATGGGGTTGTAAGAGTCAGATTCGACTGAGTGACTAAACCACCACAGATACTAACTACATACCTGATCTCTAATCCAACCAGAAAGACTAAGATTTTGTTATCTAAATAGTTACCACTCTTCCAAAACTTCTAAGATATGCTCTTACTTTCTCCTTCCTAATAACACCTGGTGATTCACCAGGTACTTGCGATCTTCTATGCAATATGCATGGGATAAAACAGAAACAGAACTCTGACCTTAGGCTTCTAAGAACTAGAAGTACTGGCAAAAAGTAATTATAATACAGTGTTGTGAGCACCTGAGGGAAGCACTTAATACGGTAAGCACTCAGAGGGAAAACTTAATCAGAGGTGGATACTTAAGGTGAATCTTGTAGAATGACAGATGGGGACGCAGTAAAGGAGAGATTCTAAATAGAAAGAATAAGAGGAGCAGAATAGAATCTAATATATTCCAGAAACCCAAGTAAAGCAATTTAGCTAGAATGGTGGTTGTTCATTCATACATTCATTGATTCAACTGATTTATCGAGCTCTCTGATGTGCTGGGCAGGATTTCAGATACTTAGGACAGAGTGGTGAACCAAACAGAGAAAACTTCCTACCCTCAAAGAGCTTATATCCTAGCTGGGGAAAACAAACAAATAAATACACACATTATGCAGTCCTAAATGCTAATGGGCATGTACATAAACATATTTGTTCGTGAATGTGCTGTTTTAAACAAAGTGCTCAGGGAAAAACTTAAAAGAGGCATCATATTTCTGTAAGACACAGTAGAGTGAGGGAGTGCAGAGCCCCAGGCCGAGGAAACAGTAAACACAGAGACGGGAGGTGGGGACAGGCCCAGCTTCTCCAGGAGCAGGAGACAGTTTGCGGGCCAGGGAGAACAGAAGAAACGTCAGCGAGGCAGCAGGAACACGCGAGAGGCAGCAGGAACATGCAGGCGGCAAAGGCACTGGCGAGGATTCCAGAGTTTATTCTTGGTGCAATGGAAACCACCGGAGGGTTTGAACTTTAGAGTGAAATGATCTGACTTAAATTTAAGGATCACTCTTTTCCTGCTGTGATGCACTAAACTATAAGTGAGCAAAAGGCAGAAGCAGGGAGAATAATCGTATGGGATAATCTAGGCAAGAGATAATGGTAGCTTGGGAGTGGGGTGACAGTGGCTGAGGAGGTAAGAGGTGGTTAGATTCTAGACATATTCTGAAGGTAGAAACTGGAATTCCTTACAGACAGATGTGAGAGATGGGAAAAACAGAGGTCAAGGACAACTACAAAGGTTTCTGACCTGAGCAGCTGTTAAAGTGGAATTGCTGTTAACACAACTAGGCAAGACTCAGGGTGGAGCACAAGACAGAAAAAACAGCTAGAGTTTAGATCAGGATATATTAAGGTTTGTACAGATAAGGGTACTAGGCTTTTGGGTATATGAGCTTGAAGTCCAGAAGCAAGCTTGAAGCTGGGGATAAGAAATTTATAAGTCACTGGTGTTGTAGACGGCATTTAAATTTCTGGACTACATAAGATTACCTAGATCAGGGGTCAGCGAGCATTTTCTATAAAGGGGCAAATGGCAAACACTATAGGCTTTTGTGAGCCTACACAACTACCCAACTTTGCTGTCAACTCTGATGCTGTAGACCAAAGCAGCCAAAGAAAATACGTAAATAACCAGGCATGGATTCGGGACCCCCACGTGGCTCAGTGGTAAAGAATCATGCAGGAGCCACAGGAGACATGGGTTTGATCCCTGAGTTGGGAAGATCCCTTGAAGGAGGAAATGGCAACCCACTCCAGTGTTCTTGCCTGAAGAATCCCACAGACAGAGGAACCTGGCGGGCTATAGTCCATATGGTCACAGAGTCAGACACAGCTGAGGACTGAGCACACATGCACGGATCTGGCTTGACTTTCAATCTGGAAAGTCAATGCAGACAGGAGAGCTCTGCAGACTGAGCGCTAGGACACTTCAATATTTGGACAGGGGAGGAACTAGCAAAGGAAACTTACAAGGGATGGCAAGCAGGGTAGGAGGAAAACCCACAACAGGCGGCTTCCAAGAACAGGTAAAAAAGAAGGCAGGTTTTTGTTTCTGGAACTATACTAAACCTCCCCAACCCTGCACAGAAAACAACTGCAAAAGCTGAACGCAATTTAAAAAGCAATTATTTGAAGGCACTGGAGAGCAAAGAGAAGCTAGTGGAAAGTGCATGCTCGCTTGGAGAAGGGGAGACAGGGAGCTATGCGAGGAAGGTTCCATCTCTTTGGCTTGTAGACAAAAACTAAATCCTATCCATGCTGTGCACCCAGTAGCTGCCAGGGCATCCAGTGGAAAACTAGTCCTTTTCAGCTGGGGAAAAGTTAAGCTGACAAAAGTAAAAGGAAGGGGGTAATACTGAAAAAGAAAGGTCCAGAAAGGGGATCTCTAACCCCTCAATGTACCTGCACAGACAAGAAACTGAGTCTGTAATGCAAGCCCAGCCAAGAAAATGAGCAACCAAGACAAAGGAAGTAACACTCACTGGAAAAGAATAAAACAATCTCTGATCTTTGCATCTCAATGTTCAAAATGTTCAGGATACAACCCCAAATTACCAGATATGTAACGAACCAAGAAAAAGGCACAGGATTCCCAGGAGAAAAGAAAAATTATTTATTATTATTATTTTTTTAGAAAAATAATTTAGTCTGGCTCTGATATGAAGCAGAGATTGGAAATGATACAGATTCAAACGAAGCTACAGTGCCTGCAAATAAGTGAAACATTTTCAGTGAATCAAAAATCTCAGTGAAAAAAATAAGAATTCTCTCAGCACAGTAAAAATGAAGCAAATGGTCTCTATTATAGAATTGAAAACCATAATTTTTCAAAGAAAAAAATCACTAGATGGACCTAGCCAAATGAAGATGACATACAAAACAGTAAGTAAAACAAAATTAAATAAATATAAATTATCCAAGGTAGAGAGTAGAGCAAAAACAAAGACTAAAAGAAAAGCTTCATGGAACCATAAGACAGTATTAAATATTCCAACTTATGTGTAAGTAAAATGCTAGAAGAAAAGGATACAGAAAAAGTATTTGGAGAACTAATGGCCCAATTTTTTCCAAATCTGATGAAAGACAAAAATTTATAGATGCAACATATTTAATGAACAACATGCAGAATAAATACCAAGTACATCACAGTCAAACTATTTAAAGATAAAGAGGTAACCTCAAAGGCAGCAAGAGAAAAAAAATATTACTATCAGAAACAAAGTTCCAACAAATGGCTGATTTCTCATCAAAAACTGTAAATGCCAGAAGAGAGCAGAACACTGGTAAAAAGAACGCTGTCCACTTAGAACTCTATATCCAGGGAAAATATTAGGAATTACAGAGGGTACTAAGGGTATTTTCAAATAAAACTAAGAGAATTCATCACCAGCAGACCTGAACTATGCAAAATGCTAAACGAAATTCTCCTGCTGAAGGGAAATAAAACCAGACAGAAAAAAATGAATGTTCGGAAAAGAATGAGAAAGAAATGAAATGGTAATTACCTGGGTAAATGCAAAAACCATTTTGTTTTTACCAATTCATCTCAATTTCTTTATAAACCATATAACTGCTTAAAGCAAATGTTGATAATATCATTTCTGTGGTTTACAATGTATACAGATGTAACATATATAAAACAAGTATATCAAAGAACAAGAAGGGAGGTAAGGGAAATACTAACTCATTGGAAAAGACCCTCATGTTGGGAAAGATTGAAGGCAGAAGGAGAAGAGGGCAACAGAGGGTAAGATGGTTGGATGGCATCGATTCAATGGAAATGAACCTGGGCAAACTTTGGGAGATGGTGAGGGACAGGGAAGCCTGGCGTGCTACAGTCCATGGGGTCACATGACTTACGGACTGAACAACAACAAAAGGGAAACACAGACCTAAAAGGTTACGAAATTTCTGTTTTAAGAGAAAAGCAGTACATTATGAAAAGTTTAATATATGCACTATAATCATTACCGCAAGCCCTGTCATGTGGCTCGCAGGATCTTAGTTCCCTGACCGAGACTGAACCCAGACCGCGGGCAGTGAAAGCACAGAGCTCTAATCGCTGGACCACCGGGAAGTCCCTGAATATATGTGTGTTTGTACATATTTTTAATGACCCTACTATATTCTATCTACAAGAGATGCACTTTAAAGACAAAGGCATAAATATTACAGATTGAAAATAAATAGATGAACAAAGATACACCATACAAAGAGTAGGCATAAGAAAGTTGGCTGCTGCTGCTAAGTCGCTTCAGTCGTATCCGACTCTGTGCGACCCCACAGACGGCAGCCCACCAGGCTCCCCCATCCCTGGGATTCTCCAGGCAAGAACACTGGAGCAGGTTGCCATTTCCTTCTCCAATGCATGAAAGTGAAAAGTGAAAGGAAGTTGCTCAGTCGTGTCTGACTAATTCACGACCCCATGGACTGCAGCCCAGCAGGCTCCTCTGCCCATGGGATTTTCCAGGCAAGAGAACTGGAGTGGGTTGCCATTGCCTTCTCCGAAGAAAGTTGACACAGTTTTATTATTAATAATATCTGATAAAATAGTTTTTTAACTATTTTAACAGAGATAAAGAGGGTAGTATTGCTCTGATATTTCATAATGATAAAATGATCAATTCCTTAGGAATACAAAACAATCACAAATGTGTTCTGTTGGTTGCAATAAGAGAGCTTCAAAATAAATGAAACAAACGACAGAATTAAAAGCAGAAACAGAACTCCACATAGTTGGAGATTTTACCATCACTCTTATAGCAACTGACAGAACTAGACAAAGAAAACCAGCATAAACACAGAAGATCTGAACACCGTCAACCACTCTGATACTTACAGAATAGGAAACAATAATGGCAGAATATATATTATTTTCATGTGAACATGCTGTGTTCAGCAAAACAGATCATATTTTAGGCCACAGAACATAACTCAATAAATTTTAAAAGACTGAAACCATATAAAGAATGTTCTATGACCACAGAGAAATTTAATTACAATCAACTCACACAAGATATGCAGGGACCTCCCCCAAATTTGGAAACGAAACAACATATCTAAAACATTAATATGAAAACAAAGAAATCACAAGAGAAAGAAAATATTTTTTAACTAAATGAAAATGAAAATGCAGGGGAAGGGGAAAAAAAAACAAAGAAAAATGAAAATGCACCACAGTGGTATTTGCAGGATGCACCTAAGGAAGCAAATGCTTACATCTGAATAGTACATCTTAAACCAACAATCTAAGGTTACATCTTAAGAAAACAGAAAACGAGCAAATTAAACTAAAAGTAAGATGTAGGAAGGAAATAATAAAGACCAAAAATCATGGAAACAGATGGTAGATAGTAGAAAACCTGGCTCCTATACTTGATAAAGCTTAAGTTCATGAAAAAGTAGATGAACTGTTGCAGATAAAAGAAGACAAGAGAAAAGACAGCTAGATACAACATATATTATAGACTGGATCACAAAACAGGAAAAAAATAGCTGTAAACGATATTATTGGAACTGTGGATTAAATAATAGTACTATGTCAATTTCCTTAATAATTTTCTGATTTTGATAAAAGTACTTAGATTATATAAGATAAAGTCCTTGTTCTTAGGAACAAATGGACATAATATCTGCAAACCACTCTCAAATGGTTCAAAAGAGAAGAAACTCTGCATTTAAAGAGAAAACGTTAAAGTAAATGGGACAAAACAATGGTGAATCTGGGTAAAGAGTTTAATTTTTCTCTATGAAATTTTATCAAAATTAGGTTTTAAAAATAAAAATGACAAGGAGGCTAGTAAAGTATGTAGGAGGCTAGTAAAGTATATAGGAGACTATCATGATGGACTTTATAAATGCTAGACCAAGAACTGTGAACTTCTAAAAGAGATATGAAGAAAGAAGTAGAAAAATCTGATCAATTTATTTTAGTGAACAGCCTGAAGGAAGTTCGACTGAAGGGAAAGAAGGAAAGACTAGAAGTAGAAAAACCATTTAGGAAGCATTTTACACTGTGAGTAAGAAATAATAAAGATCTAAATTAAGGCTGTGGGAATTGAAAAAGGTGAATTCTTTTTTGAGAATTCTTTAGGAAGTAAAATAAGAGCCTTACAGAGTGACTAGATTGTGGGGGATCAAGAGTAGGGGAGAAATGTAGGGTAACCCAGGCCTTCTCCCTGCTCCCTACCCAATTTTTGGCTGGGCAATGAGAAAGACAAACATGTCACTCACCAAAGGGCACAGCAAAGTCCCGAGAGGCACAGAATGTTTCATTCAGAATGCTTTCAACACTCTCTGCATCCTAGAATTACCTGGGGAACTTTAAGTTTTAAAAGTTCCCCAGGGGATTCTAAAGTGTAGCTAAGGAGAACTACTGCTGTAAGCATGCACTAGACTCTAAGCAAACACAGAATTTCAGTATTAGGAAAGATCCACAATCATTTGTGTCTGACTCTTTGGGACTCCGTGGACTGTAGCCCACCAGGCCCCTCTGTCCATGGAATTCTCCATGCAAAAATACTGGAGTGGGTAGCAATTCCTTTCTCCAGGGGGTCTTTCTGAAGCAGGAAAAGAACCCGGGTCTTCCACATTTCAGGGGATTCTTAACCATCTGAGTCACCGGGACCGCCCTGTCATTCATTTAAATTTGTCATTCAGATTAAGACCACAGATCAGAATACTACTAACACCCATTAGAATGGCCAAATGTAGAAAGACGGACAAAATTAAGTGTTATCAAGTATGTGGGTTCTCATACATTGCTGGTGCAAGCAAAATGTGGTAAAATCACTTGAAAACTTTCTGGCAATACTATTAAACATATGCCTATTCTACAACCCAGAAATTCTACTCCTAGGAAACATACCCATGAAATATAGTGCATCTGTCCATCATAAAACAAGTACGAGACTATTCACAGCAGCTTTATCCATAATATACCTTAAAACTGGAAACTCAAATGTCCATCAACAGTAGAATAGATAAAGAAACTAGTATAATCAAACAATGGAACACAACACTACACAGCAATAAACTAGAACTACTGCTATTAAAAACAAAAAATTCTTACAGACCATGTTGAGCCACCGAAGCCAGACCCAAAGAGTATCTACTATATAATTCGATTCAAAAAGAAAACCAATAAGGTATGATGATGGTAGGCATGTAGTTATCTTGGGGTGGGGACTTCTGCTTTCATTTCTGCATGTAAGGAGCTTGGAAATCACCATCTCATTCTAACAAGTACGCTGAACACACTAAAAAAGCAATAAGTCTTCTCGGATTCATAAAAGAGAGGAGGACACAGGGCACACTGTTACTCCCAAAACTGGAGAGAGGCAAATGCAAAGAGTCATGGCTTACAAGGACAAAAACCGGTGGAAACCACCTCAGTAACCAATGCTGTGGTAGGAAAATCTGAGCTGTAATCAATGAGTTGCTGGAGGCTCATCGTGGACAACTCTTGAGAGTTAAAGACTCCAGAGGAACCCAGTCAAAAGCAAGGACCCACAATATTTAGTGTGGCTTTCAAGAGTGGGACCAGGTTACCGCAGTAAATATCACAGAAAAACTCCCTCATCCTCCCAGCAAGTGGTGAGAACTGGAACCACTGTGAAATACACTAAGCAGTCCATTCTTGGCTTCTCTCTTCTGGAACACAGGCTCTAGGGCATGTGGCTTCAGCAGTGTGGCTCACCGGCTGAGCTGCTCCACACAGCATGTGCAATCTTCCCACCGGGGACTGAACCCAAGTCCCATGCACAGGCAGGAGAATTCTTATCCACGGCACCACCAGGGAGGTCCCTAAGAACCCTATTCTTAACAAGGCTTACCCTCAGGAGAAACCAGAGCCTAGCCTGCTTGGGAAACGGCCACAGCCAGCACATTCCAGCTATCCTGTGCCACCTGAGGAGAGGAGAGAAAAACTGAGAAACACTCGAGAACATCACAGTCCAGAGGCACAGGCTCCCTGAAAGACTGACACCTAGTCACAGGATATACAACGCTCCCCTCCTCCTACACTTTATGCCCACATTTACAGCAGGTCCTTTCACCTGATACATCATGTCTGATTAACAAGTAAAAATTATAAGGTCTACAAAAGGCAAAAAACACAACCTGAAGTCACAAAGCAAACATCACAATCAGAAATGGCACGGATGTTGGAATTAGCAGACCAGGAATTTAAAACAACTATGAGTAATACGGGCTTCACGGTGGCTGAGATGGCTGTAATGGTAAAGCAGACAGCATGCATGAACAGCTGGACGACATAAACAGAGATGTAGAAATACTAAGAAAGAACCAAGAAGAAATGCTAGAGATAAAAATCACTTATAACAGAAATGAAGAATGCCTTTGATGAGTTTATCAGTAGACTTCACAATGGCTTTGGAGTAGGCAAATATTTTCTTAGGAAATGGAAAACATAAACAATAAGAGAAACACTGATAATTTGGACTTCATCAAAATTAAAAATTTCTTTTCAAAATGACACCATTTAAAAGATGAAAAGACGAGCTACAGACTGGGAGAAAACAGATGTAAGATATGTATCTGACAAACAACTGCTATTCAAAATAAACTGTTGTTTAGTCGCTCAGTCCTGTTGGATTCTTTTGCGACCCCATGGACTGTAGCCCACCAGGCTCCTCTGTTCACGGGATTTCCCAGGCAAGACTACTGGAGTGGGTTGCCATTTCCTTGTTCAGGAGATCTTCCCGACCCAGGGATTGAACCTGAGTCTCCTGCATTGGCAGGCAGATTCTTTACCACTGAGCCATAAGGGAAGCCACATTTAAAATATATATATATATATATGTCTTATTTTAATAAATAAAATTCAATAAGACAAACAACCCAAATAAAACATGGACAAAACTTTAACAGGCACCTCACTAAAGAAAACAAATAATGGTAAGTGCATGGAAGATGTTTAACATCACTAATCATCAAGGAAATGCAATTTAAAGCCACAAGAAGACACAAGCATACACCCAATACAACAGCTGAAGTTCAAAAAGGCTGACAATACCAAGTACTGGTTAGAGAGTAGTAACCGGAACTTGCATACTCTGCTCGTGGTTTAGTTGCTAAGCTGTGTCCGACTCCTTACGACCCCATGGACTGCAGTCTGCCGGGCTCCTCTGTCCATAGGATTCTCCAGGCAAGAATAATGGAGTGGGTTGCCATTTCCTTCTCCAATACACTGCTGGAGGAAATGTAAAAAAACCACTTCACTTAGCAATTTCTTATGAAATTAAACATACACTTGATCATATGACTCAGTCATTCTACACCTAAGCATTTACCAGAAAAATAAAAACAAACGTCCCACAGAGACTTGTATACGTATATTCATAGCAGGCTTACTTATAAGAGCCCAAAATGAGAAGAAAAAATGTCCATCAACAGGTTAATGGATAAACAAATTATAGTTTATACTTATAATGGAATATTCCTCAGCAATAAAAGGAGTGAATTACTGATGTATACAATAACTGTTGTTTAATCTCAATATTCTGAGCCAAAAATCCAGACACAAAAAGCATACATACCAGAACTGTAGAACACAAAATTCTCATTTTTGTAGATGAAAAAGGGCTTCCCCGGTGGCCCAGTGGTAAAGAATCCACCTGCCAGCGTAGGAGATACAAGAGATGGGGGTTCAATCTTGGGGCTGGGAAGATCCCCTAGAGAAGGAAAAAGCAACCCACTCCAGTATTTTTGCCTGGAAAATCCCACGGATAGCAGAGCCTGGAGGGCTACAGTCCACAGAGTCACAAAGAGTCGGACATGACTGAACAACTGAGCACACGCACAGAGCACACAAAACCAATTTATCACGACAGACCAGCTCTCGCCTGAGGAGCAGGGTAGACACAGGCCAGCCGACTGCAAAAGTGCACAAGCAGCTTTGTCTGCGTCTTCACTGAGGTTATGGTTTCCCAAATGTATATACTTGGCAAAATTCATCCAACTGTACATTTTAAATGAACACGTTTTATCATATGCAAAATTTACCTCAATAAACTCAGCTTTTTACAGGGTGAAATTCCATTCTACCACCTCTAATGGCAGAGGATCTGCTTTTCCTGAAAGCCCCAAATCTACCCCTAGGGAGCCCACACCAGTCTGGTGGTGGCAGGCACATGGTCCTGAATACAGTGCCCACCTACAAGCAAGGACTGACTTGCAGCTCTACGACCCAGCAGCAAATAAAGTTTACCAATTTTCCAAAACTGGTCTTCATGACAAAAATAAACTAGGCCAATACTCTCTCACTATAAAAACGTCACACAATCCTAAGTGTTATTTATAGACACATATTCCCTATTTGATCCAGAGTCTGAAACCTTACAAGTATTCTCCTCTAAGTGAATAAAAAATGGCAGAGCATTAAAAAAAAAAAAATCCCTCTGATCCTCAGATTCAGTGTCCCTCATCCTGGAGCTTTTAAAACAGCAACAGAGGCAATGACTGGTTTGCCAAGTCAGACTTTAGCCAAGTACTGAGTCTATATTTCATTCTTCTGGCTCCCCCGTCACAGTCCCCTTCTAATATTGGGGAAGGCCTCTACATAAGGCTGGGGAAAGGCAGAACCTGCTTCTTATTATATAAAAGCTCAAAATACCTGATAATCAAAAGCAAATATTTGCAGCCAGATTACTTGAGTTTAATCCCTAGCTCCTCCACATATTATGTAAACTTCCTAAAAGTCTCAAAGTTCCTACAATTCTCTTTCCTCATCAGTAAAATGATATTAGTACCTACCTTAGTTGTTGTAAGGATAAAAGGAAATATAAAGTATTTAGAAGAGTGTCTGGCATATAACAAGCTCTACAGAAGTTACATTATTATTGTTTGTTTCCCAAGCTCTGGGGGAGCTGCCACGCGACCTAGGTTCTATGAAGGCTCAGCCCAGACCTGAGATCAGAAACTAGCGACAACAAGAGGAGTGATAAAAACTCACTGACGGCAGCAGTAACCGCGGTGGGACCAAGCTGCCACTACATGGGGGCAGCGCCAGTTACCACAGCCAGTACCCAGAGTCCCGGCAGTGCCAGCTGCCAAGCCCCGGCAGCACAGTGCCCGCGCTGAAACCGTGCTGAACCGGGATCCGGGGCATACTCCCCGATAGGGAACCTGGATTCTGGTTTCCAACTTCCTTGTAAGTTACCTCAGATCCTCTTAGTGAATGTCTTTTCTATGTAAGTGACCTGGAATTGGTTTCATCTGCTTGCAACATAAGACACTGAAAGCTGAATTACAGGAAGTGGATAAATGGAAAAAAGTCTTACAATATCCTTGTGAGTGCTTTTGAGTAACAATAATAACTATGAAATGCTCTAGAAACCTTTCAGAATGCTAGTGAATGAATTACCTATGAAACCTGTTTGATAGCTTCATGGTTCCTTACTTTGCCAGTAATAACTGAATGCTGACCTTTATTAACTGCCTTCTATCAATATATGCCAGGTGCCACGCTAACAAGCTTAACAACGTTAACAAGCTTAACACGTTAACAAGCTTAACAACCTGAAATATTTCCTTTAACGTTTACAACTGCCCTGTGAGGAGTTAATGTTAGTTGCTCAGTCGTGACCGACTCTGTGACCCCGTGGACTGCAGTCCTCTAGGCCTCTGTTCTACAGGCAAGAACACTGGAGTCAGTAGCCATTTCCTTCTCCAGGAGGTCTTCCTGACCCAGGGATTGAACCCAGGTCTCCTGCATTGCAGGCGGATTCTTTACTCTCTGAGCAACAAGGGAAGCCCATGAGGGGAATAAGATTTTCCCAATTTAACAGATAAGAAAACTGAGGACTAGGTCCATTAAAGGATTAAAATAATTTAAATAATGTATCCTCTTGCAAATGGAGCCCTACAATGAAAACAGTGAGTACTGACTGTGTGTCAGCTACTGTTCTATGTGTTTTTCACATATTAACCGATTTAATTCTAATTGCTCAATGTGCATTATCTCCTTCAAAACCCACAAAACACTCAAACTTAGGTACCATTATTATATCTGTTTTACAGGTAAGAAGACAGATAAGAAATCTCTCAATGACGTGCAGCTACCAAGTGATGAAATGGGATTCAAATCTGGCACATTGGCTTTGAGAGGCCTTATTTTTAGCCTCAACATCACAGAGTCTCTCAAAGGCAAGTGAAACACATCAATGTCATGCCAGCCAATATATATGCCAATGGGTCATGCCAATATATATGCTTTCAGACATTTATGAGTCAAACGTACTGTTTCCTTGATGCTGACCACTTGTACTGCTGTTCTCTCTATTTCCGTATCGTCCTACACAGTTAGAGTGGCATTTGTCTTAATCTGACCCTTCACTTTCAACAATTCAAGACTGAAGCATCAGCTTCCAATCACACCCTTAGTGCTGCCTTTTGCTAATACCAGAGCCCCAGAGACAGCTGCATCTAGGACCTGCTACTCCTGGCTGTGGGAGGCTGCAGAATTGAACTAGGATGTCTGGGAATCAGGAGCTTCAAGACACGGACTAAGCCTGCTATTGCAAACAGCATCAGCTGCCAGAAAATATGGATGTTATTACTGATCCTGATAACTCCATAGTTATTAACTGGGGTCAATTTTAGTACCCATCCCCCCCTCTAAGGACATTTCTGAATGTTATAGCCGGGGATGGCGTGCTACTGGCATCTTGAAGATACAGGGCAGGAATGTTGCTAGAAGTCCTACAATGCACAGGATAATGTCCCACAATAAAAACCTTATAGCAAAATATGTCTTAAGGCTGAAAAACCCTGTAAATAGCCTGATGCTACATACTGCTTCTTATAATAGCAGACCTTATTGGTCTAATACATAATCACTTTATCAAATTACCTACGACATCTTTCAGAGAAGTAGAACAAATAATCCTAAAATTATATTGAACCAGAATTGCCAGAGCAATCCTAAGGAAAAAAACAAAGCTGGAGGCATAACCTTTCCAGACTTCAGACAACACCACAAAGTCACAATAATCAAAACAGTGTGGGATTGGGGGGGGGAAAAAACAGATACATGTATCAATGGAACAGAACTAAGAGCCCAGAAACAAACCCATACACCTACAGTCAATTAATCTTTAACAAAGGAGGCAAAAATACACAACAGGGAAAAGACAGTCTCTTCAGCAAATGGTACTGGGACAGCTGGACAGCCTCATGTAAACCAATGAAGTTAAAACACACCCTCACACCATACACAAAAATAAACTCAAAATGGCTTAAAGCAGTGGTCGCCAACCTTTTTGGAACCAGGGACTAACTTCATGGAAGACAGTTTCTCCATGGCCCAGGCTGAGGGGGATGGCTTGGGGGTGATTCAAGCACATTACATTCATCGTGCACTTTATCTCTAGTCTAAGGACACTGATCTGACAAGAGGTACTACTGGTCTTCAGTCTGGAAGCTGCGACCCCTGGCTTAAAGACTTAAAATATAAAACACGACACCATGACACTCCTAGAAGAAAACACAGGCAAACATTTTCTGCCATAAATTGTACAGACGATTTTTTAGGTCAGTCTCCCAAGGCAAAAGAAACAAAAGCAAAAAGAAACAAATGGGACCTAATCAAAAGCTTTCACACAGCAAAAGAAACCACACACAAAAGGAAAAGACAACCTATGAACTGGGAGAAAATATTGGCAAATGACGTGACTGATAAGGGCTTAATCTCCAAACTACACAAATAGCTCATACAACTCAATAACCAACCAACCAACCAACCCAATCAAAAAATGGGGAGACACTTAAGTAGACATATTTCCAAAGAAGACATACAGATGGCTAACATGCACATGAAAAGATGCTGCTGCTGCTGCTGCTAAGTCGCTCCAGTCTTGTCCGACTCTGTGTGACCCCAGAGATGGCAGCCCACCAGGCTCCCCTGTCCCTGGGATTCTCCAGGCAAGAACACTGGAGTGGGCTGCCATTTCCTTCTCCATGAAAAGATGCTAAACATTGCTAATTACTAGAGAAATGCAAATCAAAACTACACCTCACACCAGTCAGAATGGCCATCACCGAAAAGTATACAAACAAGTGCTGGAGAGGGCATAAAGCAAAGAGAAGCCTCCTACACTGCTGGCAGACTGTACACTGGTGCAGCCACTACGGAGAACAGTATGAGCGTGTGCATGCTAAGCTGCTTCAGTCATGTCTGACTCTGCGACCCGATGGATTGCCCCGAGAGGCTCCTCTGTCCATGGGATTCTGCAGGCAAGAATACTGGAGTGGGTTGCCATGCCCTCCTCCAGGGGATATTCCTAACCAAGGATCAAACCTGCGTCGCTTTATGTCTCCTGCACTGGCAGGCGGGTTCTGTATCACTAGTACAGATTACTTCAAAAACTAGAAACAGAACTGCCATATGATCCAGCAACCCCACTCCTGGGCACATATCTGGAGAAAACGATAATTCAAAAAGATACATGCATCCCAAATGTTCATGGCAGCACTACTTACAAAAGCCAAGGCATGGAAACGGCCTAAACGTCCATCAACAGATGAATGGGCAAAGATGACGTGTGTGTAAGCGCACGCACACACAGGGGATACTATTCAGCCAGAAAAAAAGAATAAAATAATGCCATTTGCAGCAACATGGATGGACCTAGAGATTGTCATATTGAGTGAAGTAAATCAGAGAAAAACAAGTACTATAAGATATCACTTATATGTGGAATCTAAAATACAACACAAATGAATGTATTTACATAAAAATAAACAAATTCAGACACAGAAAACAAACTTATGGTTCTTGAAGGGGAAAGGGGCTGGGAGAGGGATAAATCAGGAGTTTGTAATTAGCAGATACAAACTACTATATATAAAATAAATGACAAAGTCCTCCTGTATCAGACAGGGAACTGTATTCAGAATCATGTAATAAAGGCAACCCACTCCAGTACTCTCGCCTGGAGAATCCCAGGGACGGAGGAGCCTGGCAGGCTACAGTCCATGGGATCACAAGAGTCAGCTACGACTTAGCAACTAAACCACTACCACCAATAAACCATTTTGGAAAAAAATATGAAAAAGAATGTGTGTGTGTGTGTGTATACATATAACTGAATCACTTTGCTGCACACCAGAAACTAACACAGCATTGTGAATCAACTGTACTTTAACAAAATACAACTTTAATGTCATAAATGCAATGCATTTCATAGCATAAGACCAACCGCGCTGGGGAAGAATAACTCCCCCATGCCCTTCTTTGGTGAAGCCCTTAACACTATTCATCACTCCAGCGAACTTTCTCAACACTACATTAGTTATGCTGCTGCTGCTGCTAAGTCGCTTCAGTCGTGTCCAACTCTGTGTGACCCCATAGATGGCAGCCCACCAGGCTCCCCCATCCCTGGGATTCTCCAGGCAAGAACACTGGAGTGGGTTGCCATCTTCTTCTCCAATGCATGAAAGTGAAAAGTGAAAGTGAAGTTTCTCAGTCATGTCCAACTCTGTGCGACCCCATGGACTGTAGCCCACCAGGCTCCTCCGTCCATGGGATTTTCCAGGCAAGAATACTGGAGTGGGGTGCCACTGCCTTCTCCAATGTTATAATATGGCTCAAAAAACTGCTGATGGGGCTTCCCTAGTACTTGGTTAAGAATCTGCCTGCCAGTGCAGGGGCCCTGGGTTCTGTCCCTGATCTGGGAAGATTCCACATGCTGCAGGGCAACTAAGCCTGTGCAACACAACTACTGTGCCTGTGCTCCAGAGCCCGCGAGCCACAATTACCGAGCCCACCGGCCTCAACTATCAACGCCCACCCTCCGCAACAAGAGAAGGCACCACAGCGAGGAGTTCGTGCACTGCATCTAGAGAGCAGCCCCCGCTCTCCACAGCCAGAGAAAGCCCTCACAGCAGCCAAGACCCAGCAGAGCCAGAAATCAGTACAACAACAAAAAAAAAACAGAAAGATGCCGACAGTCTGACCCCTACCCACTTGCAGTCACCACTCAGACTCCATCCTCCCCTGACGGTCTCCGTCCTGGCCAACGGAACGCCTGCCTGCTCACTGCATCTGCACGCCTGTGGTTGGTGCAATAACTCTTCCTCCTATAAATTCAACCCCGAGTCTATAGTCTTTTCTGTGGCTGCTGAAGACCAAAACTAAAAGAAAAAGCTCACATAATTTTTTCTAACACTGTTTGTTTTCTACTCCTGAAAATACGCCTTGAGATTAAAACTGTAAAAGGCCTTACGTTTTGACAATCAGCATTTATGACTACTGATGAGGAGGTGCGTTTTTTCCCTCTGATAGGCAGGGCTGTGTGAGGTGATATGCTTTGGGGTGTCTGTGGGCCGCCTGCCTGCTGACGACTGGGTTCATGTTCTTGTCTTGCTTGTTGTTCGCGCGAGGCGTCCAGCGCTGGGTGCTGCAGGCAGTTGGGTGGTGCTGGGTCTTGGATTCAGGTGGGGGTCTTCAGGGGAGTGCTCACTGATTAATACTCCCTGGGGTCAGGAGTTCTCGGATGGTCTAGTGTCCTGACTCAGACGTCCCCTCCAGAGACTCAGGCCCAGGTTCTAGTCAGGGAACCAAGATTCCACAAGCCGTTTGTTATGGCAATAAAGGGGATTAAAACAAACAAGCTAACAAACAAACACACACAAAAAATCTCCCCCAAAACAACAAAAAAACCTCCAAAAATACACCAACAACAAAGAACAAAAAATGAAACGCAGACAAACGTTAAAAGCAAAATCAAACAGAAAACAAAACAAAAGAACACACGCACACAAACGAAACCAAAACAGACCACAGAAAACTAAGTACAAGAGAGTGACTCTGTGAGCAAAGAAAACCAAAAATGGTGTCAACCAATCAGAAACAAAACTAAACCACAAACAAGACCAAAGTAGAGTGCCAAGTGAGGAACACAGCAAAGAAAACAAAATAACCAAACAAACATGATGGGGAAAAAAAAAAAAAAGGAGAGCAAAAACTATAAAAGAGGGCTTCCCAGGCTGCTCAGAGGTCAAGAATCTGCCTGACAAGCAGGACACGTGGGTTTGATCCCTACGTCGCGAAGTTCCCAGGAGAAGGAAATGGCAACCCATATTCTTGCCTAGGAAATCCCAGGGTCAGAGGAGCTTCAGGGAGCTACAGTTCATAGGGTTGAGAAGAGTTGGACACAACTTAGCAACTAAATCAACAAAAATTTATGATGATGGAAACACTTCACAGAAAATCAAAGATGCAACAATAACAAAAATTCACCCAAAGACTAAAAGTCTATCTTAATAATGTAACTGGAAATAAGTTTCTTGATGTTATCAATGTATTACATTAAGAATAGTAAAACCTAATTTCTAAAATACTTATTAGAAACAAGATAGAAACTTTCTAGAAAGGATATAAAAGAACTTGTCTTAGCCTTAGTCAGACTTCTGGAACAATACAAGACTTTACTTCTTCTAAAACACATATATTTAACATTGTTGTTTAATCTAATTTGCCCCTGAGCAGGTAAAAATAAAGTACAATAATAAGCTTCAAGCTTTTCAATGGTTTCTTATATCTACCACTTTAAAATGCTACTTTTAAACTCATTATAAAAGCGCCGTGAAATATTCTAATGATCAGTAGGTATTTGGTTCTGCTATCAAGTAGTTATATTTTCTTCTCATTTGAAAGATTCACTTCTTAATCTCAGTCAAACCTTAACAAAACAGCAATGAATAAAGTAAGCAGTGTGGAAAATAAGAAAAGGAAGTCACAAATATTCAACTGTAATTGTTCTAGTTATGGCTTCAGACAATGAAGGTCCAAGTGCTTAGTGAACCAATTATGCATGTCAACAGAGACCACATTCTGCTCTAAAACCAAAAAGCACAAATGCCTTCTGTGTCAGATGAAATTAGATTCTTTTTTTGCCTACAAAAAGAGAAAGCAATTCTATTAAAATCATAATTCAGTCTCTGAAATTTCCATCTGAATCAGTAAAAATATGACCTTTAAAACATGGTTAGTGTATTTATGGCAAAGTTAATTTAACACGGTTCAAGAGCATTAGGTGAATAAGCCCACCCATGAGATCTCAAGAGAACTAATCAACTTATCAGGAGACACAGATTTAAGGACTGGCTCTGCCCTTTTTATAACTGTACAGCAGTCACTTGTCCTTCCCTAGGTCTCAATTTCCTCTTTTATAAAACAAGATTCTTAACTTCACCTATACCTCATACAGCTATTAAAAGAATCAAATGTGAAATAGCTTAGAAATTAAAAACCTTCTATAAAGATGCTGTAATTCTAGCACTGATTTTAGTAAGGACCAACAGGACAGACCCTGGAGCTCCAGCACAGTCACTCCTAACTTTGTCACTGCTGCTGCTAAGCTGCTTCGGTCGTGTCCGACTCCGTGCCACCCCATGGAAGGCAG
This sequence comes from Bison bison bison, assembly GCF_000754665.1. Lineage (NCBI taxonomy): Eukaryota > Metazoa > Chordata > Mammalia > Artiodactyla > Bovidae > Bison > Bison bison. Next base: position 3,953,928 of record NW_011494718.1, read on the forward strand.
CCCACCAGGCTCCCCCGTCCCTGGGATTCTCCAGGCAAGAACACTGGAGTGGGTTGCCCTAGGTGTACCCTAATGACATTTCTCTAAACAGACCAGTATCCAGACAGAGTTGAAATAGGTTACAAACGTTATTGTCTTGGCCAAGTTCTTTCTTTTTGTCTTTATTCCATCTTGTCATTGTCAATTCCGTGGTTTTTAAAAGGGAGATGATCCCACATAAGAATGGATAAAGCAAATGCGGTCAAGTTGAAATGATGATAACCTGGTTGACAAGTCTATGGGAGTTCATTTACTACTTCACTTTTATTTCATATGTTTCACATTTTTCTTAACAAATATTTTAATCTACTAGTATCAACACCTATTTGTCTTATATTTTCCAACCACTTGCTACTTGAATCCTGCATTTCAGACCTCTCTTCTAATCATCTGTCATTCTCATTTCTGAGCCAAGCAAATCTTAGCAGCTAGCTACTGCATTTCCTTCCACTCTTTTCTCACTGACCCTCAGTTCCAGCCAGAGTCCTCACTTCCTCAAACACACCAATCTTATTTTTGCTCTTGCTGTTTCCTCTTTCTGGAAGGTTCTTACTCCTAGATTTTCACATGCCCCTCCCTCAACTCAGTGAGGTATTTGCTCACCCAGAAAGGGCCTTTCCTGACCAACTCATGTAAATTAGCAATCATCACTCTTTAGCCTCTTATCCTGCTTTATAGCGGTAAAGATTTTATTATAATTTCAGTTCAGTCCAATTGCTCAGTCATATCCAACTCTTTGCGACCCCGTGGACTGCAGTACACCAGGCTTTCCTGTCCTTCACCAACTCCTGGAGCTTGCTCGAATTCATGCCCATTCAGTCAGTGATGTCATCCAACCATCTTATCCTCTGTCATCCCCTTCTCCTTCTGCCTTCAGTCTTTCCCAGCATCAGGGTCTTCTCAAATGAGTCAGTTCTTCGCATCAGGTGGCCAAAGTTTCAGCTTCAGCATCAGTCCTTCCAGTGAATATTCAGGACTGATTTCCTTTAGGATTGACTGGTTGGCTCTCCTTGCAGTCCAAGGGACTCTCAAGAGTCTTCTCCAATACCACAGTTCAAGAGCATCAATTCTTCAGCGCTCAGCTTTCTTTATGGTCCAACTCTCACATCCATACATGACTACTGGAAAAAACACAGCTTTGACTAGATGGACCTTTGTTGTCTATAATTTATTTATATGTTATATGTATTTTTAACATGTCTGTCTTCCTCCCCAATGTATTTACAACATAAAAGCCAACTCCACCTGACACAATCTTTCCATGACCTGAACTATCTTCTTAACACCAATTATGCTTCTTCAGATACCCTATTAAATCCAACTCATGCTTCCCCATACATGCGTCTGTTTCCTTTCTCTATGACTCTGCCCAGGTAGTGACCATCACCAGTCACATGCTCAAATGCTACCCCACACTGTAAGACAGTTTAAAGACCACCTTCACGGATATTCCTGGCTGACACTTCCTGAACTGCTATAATTCTTCATGTGAACCACTCCAAAGGCATTATTCTTCTACACTCTATTTTACTTATTTTAAAATTTCTCCTAATAACATGCAGCTTGTGTGCAGGATCTGAACAAATTCACTTTTAGACCTCTGAGTTACTTATGTAAAGAAGGAATGAAAATATTTGTATATCTATTTTTTGGGTATTATAATTAAGTATATGCATTACTGTTACTATATCAAAGGGCAGACAGAAAAGTAACGCAAAAACCCTAAAATACACTAATAAATACCTAATGCAACTACTCTGCTTTCCTTTTTTGTTGCTGTTGGCAAAAATACACCTGTTTTCCCAACTTCCTTGCTTCTGCCTTTATATAATTTTCCCCTACTAAGTTTCTTAAATTTATTCATATTTCTTTATGCTCAAATCACAGCTCTTTCCTTATTATCGATGTTAAGACTTCCAGGTCTTTGTTGCCAGTTTTCCACAGTTCGCTGTGATCCACACAGTAATGTCATATAGAACCTACATGAACCTTAAGTCACAGGGTTGATGTTTTTGGCTCAGTTCAAAATGTTGACAGTTTTTGCTGTTTTGTTTTGCTTTTAAAGAAATGAAAACTATAATTCAGGTCATCATATTCTAAGAAACTAGTATCCATATATCGTTTACTAGTAGAGTGAGAATTAATTCATTCATCAAACTGACCATCAGTTTATGTGCCAAGCTCTGCTATGATTATCCTGAATTACTGAAAAGTTTGATGTACAGAAATTTAAGAGTTAATGGCCAAAATACAGAGTTATAATACATAAAAGAAAAAATCTTATAAGCAAATTTGAGCCCTAAAATGTTTTCATCAAGGATATTAAAAAAAAAATTTAAGTTAGTAGAATTCTAATAAATGAGCAATTTCAAAGGCACAAAATATTCCTAAATCCAACTTTGGTTAACTGTAATAAACTCATACAAACCTTTTAAATTTGGGTATAAATTCAGATTATACTCACACACCTGGTTTTTCTTTTTTCTTCTTTCTTTTAAGTACAATATCCCTGGGTATGGCTAAAAATACAGAGAATACCTAATATGAATTTACACACAAATTCTGAACAATTACTTGGCAGTGGATTCCTTCAGATCACTGCCATCCAGGTTTAACTCTCTACTGAGCAGGACATTTCTAGTTCAGTATCTATCCAGGGGACATTCAAGTAGCTGAAACTCACAGTGGTAAACCACAAAAAGAATAATTTTTACAATTATAAGCCTCATCATTGGCTGGGCTGCCAATGCTCCCTGTAGTTCACAGGTGTCAAACTTCTGATCATCTCTCAACAGTTCAGATTCAGAGATCTGATTATAAAAAATAAAAAACACGAGTTAAGACAAATATGGTATACATAATTCCCTAGGTTCTCAGAACTAAATATAACTACAATACTTCTTTGACAAATGGTAAATAGCCACACTACTTTAAATCACAAAGAATTCCGAATCCCTCACAGATAGTACATATTCTGCCAACCAGAGCTCATCTTTGACTTTTGAGCGAGAAGTAAATTATCTAGCTCTAAATCCTACATTAAAGCTCGTCATACAGACTCAACGTCTTGGGACGATGATGAAACATTATGGCTAGCATTGTCACCTACACAGACAGCAAACTGATTTTTTAACACTGCAAGTGGAGTCGGAAGAACCCATGTTATGCTCCAGACCTGCCCGTTACCCGACGTCAGCTACTACCTCTCTGAAAGTTAAAACATGTTCAACAAATAAATGAGGGAAATAAATGACGGCTGTTCTTCTTATCTCATTGGATTATATCAAATCAGTCTGAGGGGCAAGGTGGAAAAATATGAAAGTGCTACTCTGTAAATCTTTAACCACTATAAATTTGAGAGCTGTTACTAGGATTAGATGTTCAAAGAAATATCTGATTACTTGAATTCAATGTAAGATTAATTTCTTAATATCTCTGTATTCTAATGGGCTAGAACAGTGGTTTTGAGGTGATACAGAATCACCTACAGAATTTAAAACATTAACAACAATAAAAACATACACAGCCCTGGATCTAGCACTACACACTCAGATTTAGGGAGTCTGAGGTGAAGTCCAGAACTCAGTATTTTTTTTAAACATTACATCTAGATTCTGATGCATAATTACCTAGAGACAATACAGGATCAGATGAGCACAAATGTGAACCAATTACTACTATTACTTCAACAGAAACTTCGCTGCATATTTAAATTTAAAACTATAGTTTGACTCGACTTTTATTTCATTTTTATGGGACAAGTATATTGTAGAATTTCATATGCCCAAAGGCAAATGGTAATTGACTTACAATTATGAAGAAATGGCTCTCTTCTTCCCACGCCTTTCCTGTGTCTATATGTGTAGAAGAGTTTATTTAGAACGGCACATGGTTAGACAAACTAACTCAATTTGGACAGTCTAAACTTGATTGACATGGGTTGACTTTAAAAAACAATATAAATATCACCCAATCACCTCAGAACTAGACTTGACTTCTTCTGTGGCTGGTTTAGATGTACCAAGAGTTGAAGTATCATTGCTGCAGTCAGACATACCTAAAAGTAAAATGTGTTAAGCACACATTAAATAATTTAGTTAAGAGAGCTGTATCACTTCACTGATATTCTTACATTCCACAACATAAATTATTTATTTACAGTCAGAATGTGTTTTGCAAAACTATCTACAATCATATGTGTATCTATTGATTGTAACAGGTAAGTGATTCTAAAAACAAACAAAAATTTAGGAAAAGTTTTTATGCAAAATGTAAAAATACATACTTCAATGACTAAAAAATAATTTCATTTAATCCTTATGGATATGAAACAAGTCAAAAGATCAGAGTGTCCACTTGATTTGACAGATGAAAAAACTGATATCCAAAGATGTCACGATATCAAAAGATGAAGCCAAAATATTATTTACTTATGGCCCACATAAAATCAATGTTTCAGATTAGAACTTAGACATGTTCCAGTTCCCTGGCCAGTGCTCTTTAATACTGTCACAAATGCAACTGCTCACTGTCAAAATTAAACACT
>NW_011494718.1:3958612-3982736 GCF_000754665.1 Bison bison bison
TACAACTTTAAGAGGCGATTTCTGCTTCTAACTTGTTCAACAACATTAGAGAATGCCAAGCAAATAAAGAATTAAAATTCAGCAGTGTCCACACGACTAGAAAAAAAATCACTTTTAATTCCAATCTCAAAGAAAGGCAATGCCAAAGAATGTTCAAACTACCATACGATCACACTCATTTCATATGCCAGCAAGATTATGCTCAAAATCCTTCAAGCTAGGCTTCAGCAGTATGTGAACCGAGAACTTCCAGACATACAAGGTGGATTTAGAAAAGGCAGAGGAACCAGAGATCAATTGCCAACATCCGTTAGTGAGAGAAAGCAAGAGAATTCCAGAAAAAAACATTTGCTTCACGGACTACGCTAAAGCCTTTGACTGTATGGATCACAACAAACTGTGGAAAATTCTTAAAGAGATGGGAATACCAGACCACCTCACCTGTCTCCTGAGAAACCTGTCTGCAGGTCAAGAAGTAACAGTTAGAACTGGACATGGAACAATGGACTAGTTCAAAATTGGGAATCCTAGAAGGCTATATATGGTCACCCTGCTTGTTTAACTTATATGCAAAGTACATCCTGTGAAATACTGGGCTGGATGAAGCACAAGCTGGAATCAAGATTGCCGGGAGAAATATAAACAACCTCATATATGCAGAGGACCCCACTCATGGCATAAAGTAAAGAGGAACTAAAAAACCTCTTGATGAAGGTGAAAGAGGAGAGTGAAAAAGCTAGCTTAAAACTCAACTAAAGATCATGGCATCTGGTCCCATCACTTCATGGCAAACAGATGGGGAAACAATGGATACAGTGATAGACTTTTATTTTCTTGGGCTCCAAAATCACTGCAGATGGTAACTGCAGTCATGAAATTAAAAGATGCTTGCTCCTTGGAAGAAAAGCCATGACAAAGTTAGATAGTATATTAAAAAGCAGAGACACCACTTTGCTGACAAAGGTCCTCATAGTCAAGGCTATGGTTTTCCTAGTAATCATGTATGAATATAAGAGCTGGACCATAAAGAAGGCTGAGCACCAAAAAATTAATGATTTCGAACCGTAGTGCTGAAGAAGACTCTTGAGAGTCCCCTGGACAGCAAGGAGATCAAACCAGTCAATCCTAAAGGAAATCAACTTTGAATATTCATTGGAAGAACTGATGCTGAAGCTCCAAGGCTTTGGCCATCCAACGTGAAGAGCTGACTCACTGGAAAAGACCCTGAGGCTGGGAAAGATCGAGGGCAAGAGAAGAAGGGGGTGACAGAGGACAAGATGGATGGATGACATCACTGACTCAATGGACATGAGTTTGAACAAACTTCAGGGGACAGTGAAGCACAGGGAAGCCTGATGTGCTGCAGTTCATCGGGTCTCAAACAGTCGTACACGACTTAGTTACTGAACAACAGTAAGGAGATAGAAAAGTAAAATCTAATTCAAGCTAAAAGAGTAGTCAGTCCTCCATATCTGCAGGTTCAAACAAAGATTGAAAATATTTTTAAAAAAGGAAAAAAAAAACCCTTCAGAAAGTTTCAAAAAGCAAAACTTGAATTTGCCATACACCAGCAAATATTTACATAGCATTTACATTTGCATTACATTATATACTACAAACGTGTACATACTATATACGTATGTACATATTAAATACATATTAGAAGCCTGGCATGCTGCAGTTCATGGGGTCACAAACAGTCAGACACGACTTAGTGAGTGAACAATAACATATTATAGGTAATTTAGAGATGATTTAAAGTATATGGGAGTATGTGCATAAGTTAGATGCAAATACGCTACCATTTTATACAAGTGCCTTCTTATCTGAGAGTGTAAAAGAACCAATGCCCCACCGATACCAAGGGTGACTGTACTTTGAATCTAATCAAGGAGATAGATAAATAAGCACAAAATACCACATCAGGTACTACAATGCAGAGAAACAGAGAAACAAAAAAACTCATGAAATACAATGGAGGGAACAATTTTTGTGCATGCTCAGTCACTCAGTCATATCTGACTCTTTGTGACCCCATGGACTTAGCCCTCCAATCTCCTCTGTCCATGGGATTTCCCAGGCAAGAACACCAGAGTGGGTTGCCATTTCCTTCTTTAAACAATTTTACTGCTTGCCAACTGAATCCAGTACCACATTAAGAAAATAATACAACATGAACAAGAGGGATTTATCCCAGGAATGCAAGACTGTTCAATTAAGAAAATCTTTTAATATATAATATATTCATTAATCTAAGCTGAAAAACATGGTTTTCTACACAGATGAGAAATCTACTGACAGAATTCAACACCCATTCACAATTCAATAATCAAGGAAGAAGGAATTAAGGGAGACATCTTTAACACGATACAGGCTTTAATCCATTATCTTATTTAATAAATAACAGAGGCATTTCCATTAAGACTAAGAACAATGCAAAAACCCACCATCTCTGCTACTATTCAACACTGAACTAGAGGTATTAGCCAATCCAAAGAGATAAGAAAAATCAATTATAAGATAGGTAAAGAAGTAAACATTTCTTTTTGCAGATCACATAATAGTACACCTGAAAAACTCCAAAAAATCAATGCTAAAACTAAGTAAAAAATAGAAGAATTTAGTGAAAAAGTAGGATAAAGAATTAACATACAAAAGGAGTTTGGGGTTAACATATACACACTACTGTACATAAAACAGATAATTTTTTAAATAATATTGAAAAGTAATAATCAGAGGACTTAATGGCAGAGAAAAATTCTATTAACAATAACAACAACAAAGAAGATTAAATAACTTAGGAATAAATTAAACAATGTATAAAGTCTATATGAAAAAAATGTTTACACGTAACTGCTAAGACCCTGAAGACTGAGCAAACAAAAAGACAGATGGTATTCTTAGCCACGATGATGCTGTATGTGCATGCACGCTCAGTCACTTCAGTTGTGTCCAAGTCTTTGCGATCCCATGGACTGCAACCCTCCAGGCTCCTCTGTCCATGGGATTTTCCCAGCAAGAATACTGGAGTGGATTGCTATGTCCTTCTCCAGGGAATCTTCCTGACCCAGGGATTGAACCCACATCTCTTGCATTGCAGGCAGATTCTTTACCACTGAGCTACCAGGGAAGACCATGATGATATTAAAAGAAGTCATTTCTTCCTTACTTAATTTACAAATTCAATGCAATACAATAAATATATATAACAAGTTAAACTATACAGTTAGACAAGTTACACTACAGTTGATACGGAAAAATCAAACATGTAATAATCGCCAGGAAAACAATGAAAAAGGAAAATCACAAGAGGACTAAATTTGTCAGACATTAAAACATACCACCAAGCATCTATAATTAAAGCAGTATGGCAGTAGCACAAGAATAAACAAAGAGACCAGAATAAAAAGCCAAGTTAGACCATATACACACAAAAATTTAATATATAACAAAGGTGACACCTTAAATCACTTAATTACAAATGGACTTCCCAATAAATAATACCAGGAAAATTAGGTAGCCATTTGGAAAAATACAAAATTAGATCCGTATCTCACACCACACACAAGAATAAACTTCAAATGAATTAGGAATCTAGATATAAAGGATGAAAACTCAAATAAATTGCTAAAAGAAAACATACATGAGTTGTACTTTAAATTTTCTAAGAATCTAGAGACAATTTTAAAAACTGATAAATTTGACTAAATAAGAATTTTAAAACTGAATAACACAAGTGTTAAAAAGACAAAAGACAACTGAAAAACTAGGGAAATACTTATACGCTGCTGCTGCTGCTGCTAAGTCGCTTCAGTCGTGTCCGACTCTGCGACCCCATAGACGGCAGCCCATGAGGCTCCCCCATCCCTGGGATTCTCCAGGCGAGAACACTGGAGCAAGTTGCCATTTCCTTCTCCAATGCATGAAAGTTAAAAGTGAAAGTGAAGTCGCTCAGTCGTGTCCGACTCTTAGCGACCCCATGGACTGCAACCTACCAGGCTCCTCCATCCATGGGATTTTCCAGGCAAGAGTACTGGAGTGGGGTGCCATTGCCTTCTCCTAACATACGCTACAATAGGTTAATAGTCCTAACATAAAGAACTCTTAAAACAAAGGGAAGAAAACAAAAAAACAGAAAGCAGGAAAAAGACATGAACAGACAATTCACAAAAAAAGATTAAAATAGCCTCTAAAATATAAAAAATGATCAAATTCACTCGTGTTAGAGAAATTCAGGTTAAAACAACACTGAGATACCATTTCTCATCTATTAGATAAGCAAAATTTTTTAAATAACAGAACACTGTGTTACTGAGGATGTGAGGAAACAGGCACTCAGGTACACTGCTGCTGGGAATACAAACTTGTACATTCACTCTGGAGGGAACCTGGGTAACGCCTGACAAAACCACACGCACTCACTTTTGAGCCCAGCAGTCCATGTCCAGGATACATCCTGGGAATGCATCCCCAGCAATACAAAACTACAGACACACTGCTGCATTCTTCACAGATGTAAAGTACTGGGGGGAAGGCACCTAAATGTCTACATACAGGAAGGTGACTGAATAAACTATGACACATCCAGACAATGGAGTACTGTACAACTGTTGAAAAAAATGAAGATCTCTATGATATGCAGTAATTTCCAAGACACAGTGAAAAGTCAAAAAAACCAAAGTTCAAAAGTACCTATAGATACGCTGTCTCAATGTAAGAACAGAAAGGATACATGAAGATACATGCTTCTGTTCACTGGAACAAAAATACAATAAATCAGAGATTACGGAGGTAGGTTACCTACAGGGAACAGGAGAGAAAGGAGTGCGAAAAACTAGGAAATGGGAGCAGGGTAGCAGGAATAAGGAACAAGTGACACCCCTTTGAATATTTAGTTTTAAATAATTCTGACTCTTAGAACCACAGTAATTTTGAGAGAAATTCAAATGGCATAAAATCATAACAAATGAAACTGTATTAAAAAAGAATAAACCAGGAAACGGACGGGGGAAACAAGGATGGGCAAAGGGAGAAGGAGGAGAAGAAAGCGGAGAGAGGGGAGGGGAAGAACGGGGGCGAGAGAAAGGAAAGGCAGGAGAATAGAGTGTTCTGCCTGGACACCATGAGGCTAAAGACGGAGAGAATTAGATACAAAGCCTATTAATACAGTATTTCCCACAGGGGTACACGTTAATAATTCTTAAACTACTTTATGTGTGTAACAGAACAGAACAAATATGCGAACAGAATGTAGGTACTAAAAATTTAAGTTTCTCACTGTTGGAGAAAAAATTACAAAGAAAAGAGAAATGCTAAATAAGCACTGTTGTATTGGACTGGAAATAGTTATCAGTATTATTTTTAATATATGTGTATGTATTTGTGTATGTATGTTACACACACACATATGCATGTATGTACTGGCCTCCTAGCTTTGTCCCCTGAGAGGACCTAGAAGCAGTGATACCCAGTAACAATGATGCCATCTGGTACTCAGTCCCTAAACACCGTTTTCCAATAAAAGGAACCACCGTTCTTAAGGAAAAGTGGACGATCCCAAGACTGGGATAAGGACAAGACAAGATGAGCCTGGGACATTTTCTGGGGTCAGAAATAAGAAAAAAATTCAATTAAAAAAGGGGACTTGCCAAAAGAAGAAAGGACCCAACCAGAAGGAGTTCCTAATGGCCACTGCTGGGACATCTTGAGCAACAAAGCAAATCATGATAGTACTAGATTTGAACTCACATAATAAAACAAATACTAATGCGTCCACACTGACATAAAAAATAACCAAATACAAATGGGGTAAAGTGACCATTCCTCACACGAGAATTTCCATTAATAAGCACGAAGTGAAGTGAAGTGAAGTTGCTCAGTCGTGTCCGACTCTGCAACCCCATGGACCGTAGCCCACCAGCTCCTCCGTCCATGGCATTCTCCAGGCAAGAATACTGGAGTGGGTTGCCATTTCCTTCTCCAATTAATGAGCACAGAAAAGAGAAAACCAGAAATCCCCACCAGGCAAACATCACAGTAGTAAGTGTTGCAGACGGATGTTAAAATAAAAGGGCAAGTTTGAGGAGAAATAGAATTTACATAATCTGCAAGTATCTCCTATAACTACTCAACTGAAGAAAGAAAGACAGTAAATGCAGAACTCATAGTTCACAGTGAAGAAACTCAGCAGATCTCTCTCAAAGTGATTAAGTAATCACCAGTAGTAAGATATACCAAGAGCATAATCCCTAAGATGCTGAGCTGAGAAGGACAACATCATTTTTGCAGTATTTGTCCCCTAGATGCAGAAGTTCAGTCTAATGATGAGAAAACATTGGAAAAACCCAAACTGAGGAACATTCTATAAGATACTTGACCCGTACTTTTCAAAAGTGACATGGTCATGAAAGACTAGGAAAGTGTGAGAAATGTACATATTGAAAGAGACTTTGGAGAAATGATTAATTTCAATGAGGGTTCCTAGACAGGATCCTGAAACAGAAAAAGGAGAGTCAGTTGAAAATTTGGTGAAACTCTAATAATGGCTGTTGTTTAGTCAATAATATTATACCAATGTTAGTTTCCTATTCTTGATAATTATGTTACGGTTATGTGAGCATCAGGGGAAGAAGGTAAGAAGTATAAGGAAACTACTATTTTTGCAAGTCTAAAATCAGAACAAAATAAACGTTTTTTAAGAACAGTAAAGAAGTCTGAGCAAAGTTAGAGGAATTACCCTCAGATAGGAGGAGGAAACCTGTCCCACAGAGGAAAGAATGAAAGAAGGAAGGAAGCCACAGAAACAGTGGCGTGTGGAATGGAAAACGGAAGAAAGCTAGAGGAGTTCATTTTTGCTGCTACTACTTTCAGGAGTTACCATCTGCTCCCGAGCATGAACCAGTAGCACCAAACAGGAAAACATATCCTTATTACACAGCTCAGAAGACCAAATGACAGCTTTAGAATGGGGGCTGCTTACCGGAATGACCAGGCCATGGTTAGAAGTCTGCAACTTTCCGAGGCGAGAGGAGATAGAGACAGAGGTAACAACTGAAAATGGCTTGGTGAGGAGGTCTCCACAAAAACCCTGAACTACGTGGTGTGGAGAAGTTGTGGTGAACACATCCATGTCCTGGGATCATGGAACACCCTAACTCACAGGGACAGAAGCTCCTGTTCTCAGAATCACTCCAGATCTTGTCCAATATATCACTTCATCTGGCTATCGATCTGTGTCCTTTACCATGTCCTTTATTATTAATATATAATAAACTGCTAAGTATAAAAAAAAAACTCCTGGAAGATAGGGAAAGGGGGAATCAAATTTCTGAGAACTACAGAGACAGGTATTATGTCTGTGTTTCATTCATATTATTTAAATGTTCCAACCTTCACAGTTTTTAGAAGTTCATTTGTTCATAACTTTAATAACTGGCAACACTGCGAATGACAAGATTTAAAAATAATGGCATTCACTAAACTTACTGTGACAATCACTTCATGATGCATGTAAATCAAATCATTATGCTGTACACCTTAAGCTTATACAGTGCTTTATGTCAATTATATCTCAAAAAAGCTGGAAGAAAAAATAAAACTTACGATTATGGGGGGGGAAAGTGACTTGCAATACGTGCTATTTAAGATACATGTTTTCTGATCTTTACATGAATTTAAAGTTATCTTTAACAGTGATCCTCAAAATGATAAATCATTATTTCAAAACTACCATCAACACTGAAGCTTCACAGGCTGGTTTATACTGGACGCCAAAAATATCTTGTCATCTCTGGGGCTCTACTTCTATAAATTGACCAGAAGTATTCATTACCTGGGAGAAGGCAATGGCACCCCACTCCAGTACTCTTGCCTGGAAAATCCCAAGGACAGAGGAGCCTGGTAGGCTGCAGTCCACGGGATCGCTAAGAGTCGGACACAACTGAGCAACTTCACTTTCATGCATTGGAGAAGGAAATGGCAACCCACTCCAGTGTTCTTGCCTAGAGAATCCCAGGGACGGCAGGGCCTGGTGGGCTGCCGTCTATGGGGTCGCACAGAGTCGGACACGACTGAAGCGACTTAGCAGCAGCAGTAGCAGCGTTCATTAACTAATGAGTGTAAGAACCAATGATCTATAAAGTGAATTACTAATTAGCATCTGTAAAAATGTATAATTAATGTTACATAAAGTTTATACTTCATCCCACTGTTTGGAGTTGCTTTTAATTTATTATCACAATCACATTTTGTTTTCTACAAACTGAATAGACCAGTTCTATATCTGGGCTTTCCTGATGGCTCAGCGGTAAAGGACCTGTCCCAATGCAGGAAAGTTTAATGAGGGAGAATTCAATATCCTACAACTGTTAAATGCATTCAGGATCTTTCTCAGGACCCAGGAAAGAGAGGACAGGAAGGCAGAGATTTGCCAGGACCCTGGAAGATAAAAGGAAACACATGACTCCATGGATATCAGACAAGAAAAAAATGCATTTATAATCGCCATAATGCTGAGGACTTAAAGATTTAGAAGTATAATACTAAAGAAAGAAAGTTGAACAGAAATTATAACATGAACATTTCAAATAAAGGTACTCACATATCACAGGGCATCTGAAAAGGTATGCTCAAGGCACAGGAAAGCAAATATAAGCACAGCAGACATAAACAGGATAAACACAGCACAGTGGAAGGAGAATCTACATTTTTGGAATGAAAATAAGTATGCTATTACGGAATCTAAAACAAAATTCACTTGAATAAAATACAAGCCGTCTAAGAAACTTCTTGAATTTTTATGATGAAATATGAGTCTCCAAAGAACTATCTGAAGAGATATTCTTTGTAGATTACGTTAGTGAAAAAGTTGGAGAAGTACTGTAAATAATTATGAAGGAATTCTGCTGGAACTCAAGGACAATGCTAGTGAGGTAGGTAACAGAAACTTGAGGGCAATCAGTAGCAAAGCCTGGGCTTGCTTCGTCTGAACTGGCTTTAACTTCTCTAGACAAAGAGTATGTCACTGATTTCAGAGACTGGTTACTGATTAAAAGAGAGTGGCTCTATTTCTTTTGCTCTAGATAGAATCTATGGAAATACATCTATCTTTTCTTGTTCATGGATAAATAAAAGAGAATGGTTAAGATTTGTTTTTATTTCATAATCCAATATTAATCTTCAAGTTGCACTGACTGGTTTACAATAAAAAAATTATAAAGCTAAAAACTTAGTTTTCTTAGTCAAAACAATCTAAAATAGTGTGTAATTTTTTATGACGATAGCTTCCTTAACCTACGAGGAAAATCCTTTTCCCTACAGTCAACACAAATGATGTTGAACTCAAAGTGGTTTACCATACAATACGTTCAAAGTATATTCCACTTTCTTTCTTAAGTAGAATAATCAAATAAGATTTAAAAAATCATATATATACGTATTATACTGCTGTCTTTATGTCAACAACTATCTGGTATCTGTAAAAGCTATGTTGTTAGACACTCATTAGTCCTTTTAGGTAGTAATAAATTCAGTTCATGTTGCTCATTAAGATAAACACACAGTCTAGACAATTCAAAAGTAGAAAACTCTGACAAAATATAGTTATTCTCAATTATATATAGTAATGAGAAACAATTTAAAAACCAACGTAACAGAGATTCAACTATTTTCATCCTCATGATTATCACCAACTTCTAACCAAGTGACAAAATTGACAGTTCGGAGAAGTCTTTTTATTTGCCCCATTCAGAGTGTGTTACAGAGAAACTAATGAGAAGTCAAATGGTAAGACTCTCAAAGCTAAATTACTCCCTGAAAAGAAAACTAGTTGTAAATAAACTCTAAATTATTCAGTGTACTGTGGCCTCATTCTTCACAGATGGCTAGCTAAGGTCCAGAACACGAGCAGTGAAGTGAAGCAAGAGAACTGGAGAGTTCCTTTAGTTCTGTTATTAATTCCCAAAACCATATAAAATAAACCCCTCAATATTCACAGGTAATTTTTTCAATGGGAAAAAGCTCAGAGAAAATAATCTAAGAAACAGTTCAGTTCAGTGGCTCAGTGTCTGACTCTTTGTGACCCCATGAACCACAACACGCCAGGCCTCCCTGTCCAACACCAACTCCCGGAGTTCACCCAAACCCATGTCCATCGAGTCGGTGATGCCATCCAACCATCTCATGCTCTGTCATCCCCTTCTCCTCCTGCCCTCCATCTTTCCCAGCATCAGGGTACAGCTTAGTAATATCGATACAGATGGCTATATAGAAATAGACAGATATGTGTCTTTACACGAATCAGTGCATATTTCTTAGAAGCAACCCTAGCAACTGTGAGCACACACAGTGCCCAGATCTTGGTTTCTAATACCATTCTCCAATAAAGGGCACCGGAGCTCCCTGGAGAAATGGCTGTTTCTAGGACTGGGGCAGGATATATACAAGATGAGCCTGGAGCATCTCGTACTGCTGGAAAGAAAGAATGTGCTTTTTTCAAAAACCCCACCAGAACAGAACAACAAAAAAAAACTCAAAAGAATATAAGAACTAACTGAAAAATCTTCTAAAGGCCAAAGCTGGAACAATCTGAGCAACAAAATTAATAAATACTGGATTATATACTATATTACCGTATAAAGTAAGATTAGATTTTATGCAAAGTATAAAATATCCAAGAATCAATCAATACTGATGTAAATAAATGATTGAATAAATAAATATGAGAAAAGAGGCAAATCTCCTTTGCAGAAAAATCCCCCAAATTTATATACATACCACTGTGAAGAAGGTAGAGCATAATACCCCACACATTAAGAGTGTTTCATATAATGACTTTCTTCTAAAAAGTACAATATACAAAGAGGGGGGCAACTTTACAATGTACAGAGCTGACACTGTCAAAAGCCAGGTGATCAAAGTTAACATCAACAATGGTAGGCAGATTGACACCATCTTCTCTTGATCCAAGAACTGCACTTCACCTCAGTGGTCTTTCTCCCCAAGACACGTTACCCGGTTGAATAATGAGAAAAGAATCACACAAACCCCAGCTGAGGCACAATCTACAATCACCCGCTCCTGTATCCTTGCCTGGAGAATCCCATGGACAGTGGAGCCTGGCAGGCCATGGTCCACGGGGTCGCAGAGTCGGACATGACTGAAGTGACTGAGCACGCGGCACTATAACCACCTGACCTGATATCCTCAAAACTATCACCCTGTCATCAAAAACAAGGCGTCCTTGCAAGAAACTGCTAAGAGGACACACGGCAACTAAACTGTGGATTTATTCCAGGGTGGAGTCCTGCGAGAGAAGCAGCACGTTAGGAGAAAACTGAGGCATCTCCACACACATCAGTTGCTGCTACTGCTAAGTCGCTTCAGTCGTGTCTGACTCTGTGCGACCCCATAGACGGCAGCCCACCAGGCTTCCCCGTACCTGGGATTCTCCAGGCAAGAACACTGGAGTGGGTTGCCATTTCCTTCTCCAATGCATGAAAGTGAAAAGAGAAAGTGAAGTCGCTCAGTCGTGTCCGACTCTGGCGACCCCATGGACTGCAGCCCACCAGGCTCCTCCGTCCATGGGACCCTCCAGGCAAGAGTACTGGAGTGGGGTGCCATTGCCTTCTCCGACACACATCAGTTAATGATGTGTAAATACTGGTTCACCAATTGCGACAAATGTGCCATACTAATGTAATATGTTAATAATGTGGGAAACTGGGAATAGTGTACGTAGGAATCTGTACACTATTTCTACAATAATTGTTAGTCTAAAACTATTCTAAAATAAGAATTTATTATAAAATAATCAAAGAATATTGTGCTATAGTATTCTTATTATATAATATGTACTGTTTTGTTAGTATTAATACAAACTTATGCTATTAAAATAGTTTATTTTCATGCACTTGGAAAAAACAATATGGCAATTTAACTGTTATATTTATAAATGCTGCTGCTGCTAAGTCACTTCAGTCATGTCCGACTCTGTGCAACCCCATAGACGGCAGCCTACCAGGCTCCGCCGTCCCTGGGATTCTCCAGGCAAGAGCAGTGGAGTGGGCTGCCATTTCCTTCTCCAGTTTATGAAAGTGAAAAGCGAAAGTGAAGTCGCTCAGTTGTATCCGACTCTTAGTGACCTCATGGACTGCAGCCCACCAGGCTCCTCCATCCATGGGATTTTCTAGGCAAGAGTACGGGACTGGGGTGCCATCGCCTTCTCCATATTTATAAATATTTATATTTAAAATCCTATATTACAAAACTCCATAAACTGAAATCTTTCATACTATCAACTTGGAAATTCAATCAATATTTAGGTGTCAGGAACTGAGACAGGTCCGGGGGACTCAATGAACCAAAAAAAAGACGTGGTCCCTGTCTGCATGGAAATGGAGAGAGTGGAACAGAAAGACAACCATACAATCATACATATAAACGTCAACTGCAACTGTGGTAAGTGTACGATGTTACTGTCTCAGGTTAGATTAGGGAGCTTAGATCATGTCCTAAAGAAGCAAAACTTCAGTTGAGGTGTGAAGGATAGTTGGAAGCCAACAAGTAAAACGAAAGTAAAGAACGAGTGGTCTAGACAGGGAGAAAAGCACGTGCCAAAGCCGTGCAATGCAAGAGCAAGACGAGTGCAAAGGACTGGTGAAGGCCAGCACGCGTGAAATGAAGAGTTACGGCTGGAGGGCTAGGTGCTGTTACAGAGTTTTGTTTTTACCCCAAAAGCAATGAGAAGCCATAAAAAGATTGGGAGGGAGGAGGGAAGAGCTGACAATCAGATGTGTTTTCAAAATAAATCACTGTGCCTTTAGGATGGATACTGGATTAGAGATGATCTGAAGAAGTGGGTAAACAAGAAAGAAGGCTCCTGTAGAAATTTCAAGCGAGATTATGGTAACAAAGTAAAGTGGTTGTAGTGGAAATGGGAAACACTAGACAGGTTTAAGAGATATTTAGAAAATAAGACTAATAAAAACTTGTTGACAGACTGGACCTATCAGGGAGAGGAGTGAATAAGGTTCACTCCTACTTTCCTGAATTTTCCAACTGGTAAGATAATGGAGTCATTCACTAAAATAAAAAACAAAGAAAGAAGAAAAAACATATTGGGGTGGGGGTTGGGAGTGAGGGAGAGACCAGTTTAGTTTCAGACCTTGTATATGAGATATCTTTAATATAGTCCAGAGAGGTGCTAACTTAAAGTAAGATATACAGATCTAGAGCTCAGAGGAGATAGAAAACACTCACATCCTTAGAAAAGCTGACATCTTTATCCTAGAAAAGCAGCTAACCATAATCCCCAAACATCCAAGGAAAATATTAGACTCTGACCATCTGGATTTAGTTAAAACAAAAAGCTGAGAAAAAACACGGCAGTAATATCTCACCAGCTAAAACAAAAACTACACAACACGCGAAACAGATATTTTAAAAAATCTTATTTCAATGGTATATTTATTATGTCACCAACCATATAGTATTTTAAAGTTTTAGTTGCTGCTGCTGCTAAGTCGCTTCAGTCGTGTCCGACTCTGTGCAACCCCAGAGATGGCAGCCCACCAGGCTCCCCCATCCCTGGGATTCTCCAGGCAAGAGTACTGGAGTGGGGTGCCATTGCCTTCTCCGAAAGTTTTAGCAGGGCTGGGTAATAAAGTGGAGACTACCCATCCTATTTTATCTTAACTAATTTAAACAGCCACATGTGGCGAGTGGCTACTCTGTCAGAGAGCAGCAGTTTAGAGCTTTCTCATGAATTTCATCCAATCCCCAACATCTACTTTGTGAATTAACTGACAGCAGGTGTGAGGGACAGACGGATTAAAGAAGTAGAAGCTTCCATTCCATTTGCTCATTATCTGAATTTTTATTTCAAGAACATATCTTAGTTGTCATGCTGAAAATATGCTTAATTTTAAAAGTAAATAATACACTGTACAGAAAAATGAGGAAATACAGAAAAACAAAAATAATCTATAAACATACCTTTAAGAAACATTCTACAATTTACATTCAGTCAAACATGAAGAGGATCTACATTTTTAGCCCTTTTGTTAGAAGGACACCAATGGCTCCAGTTACTCTGAGTTCTCTTCTCCCCCATCCCCATCCCAACATGTTGGAAATCCTATGAGAAAGCCATCGGCTCTAGAACTCCACTTCAAGGCTGCCAAATATAAACACTTAATAGTCCTCTTGCTTTTCTCCCTTTCACCACCATCACCCTCTGCCACCAATGTCTCACACTTTAACTAGAAACCACAATGTCACAAAATCATTTAGTCACTACAGTGATAAAGAGTACAAGCTTTGGAGTCAAGCAACTTTGTGAGTCTCCTTTAATTCGTCCAATTAGTTGGACTAATTACTTCTACTGGTTTCTACACCTGTTTCTTTATTTAACAGAAAATAAGAAATTCCTAAAACATATAAAGCATCTATAAAGCATAATGCCTAGCCCGTTATGGACTTCCACATCCTGGTGCTATTCTAGACACTCAATGCAGAGCTCTGAAACAAAACACAGAGCCATCCTAGAGGTTATATCCCCTGGCTTAACCCCAGGGACTCTTTCTACCTGGAATGTGAATCCATCCCTTATCAGGTATTTTACAAAGTACTTTATCAGAATACCATATTCCTCTTCTCTTGGACAAAGCTTTTCCAACCAACGTGCCAAGAACGAATTATGGATGTGCTGAAATAATGACCCCCCCCCCACTCCCTGGCCCCCTCAGCTTTCAGGGAACCAGGGAGTCTGCCATACAAATAATCGTTTTATGTGTGCCACGACGCAGAGAAGTTTGGAAACCTTGCTCTAACACTATCTCACGTTGGCAGAACATTGGAGCTGGCAGCTTCCTTCCTCTAGCTGACTTGGGTCTCGCCACCAACTCTGTCATTCTCACGATTCTGCTTCAAAGACAGCCGTGCCACAGTTCTCCCAAAGGACCAAAAAGAATCAAGCCTGGATGTCAAGGAGCTGTGAGTCCAGCGCCACACAGATACACAAAAAATGAAACAAAACTCTCAGGTGACAATATGGCAGAGATGCTACCAAATTTTCACAAAACATCTGAGCAATTTCCAGCAATACCTGCCTATAACTATTTCAAGGCAAAAGTTTAGAAGTAATGGAGGAAAGATGAAAGAGAAAGTCACAAAGGAAAGAGAAAACGAAAATGTGTGCTTTTGTAGAGAACAGCTGAGGATTTGTAAGAGCTATTCAGGGGCTTCCATGACTGGCAAAGTTAGGAGACACTAAAGAGGACAAGAGTATTTTCAAGTTCCTTTGTTTTATAGTCTTTTTTTTTCATACTTCCTAGAACTAATGCTGGTGAATATCTGACTTTTAGACGGTTATAGTCCCTAAGTCATCATCGTCCATATTTTGTGGAACTACTCTCTCCAGTCTGTACATATATCATTAGTTTTTCATCCATAACCATATTCTCTTAAATTCCCTATTAAATTTACTTACTCCATCCTCAATTTATTCCTTATCCCATCCCAAATTCATCATTCTGGAATGTATTTACACCTCCAGACTCTTACAATGCTAAGTCTATTACTTAAAGCCTTTATTTTCACATTTTCCACTCCTCATATGTCATCTCACACACTCACACACACACAGATTTGTATCTACCCCATAGGAAAACTATCAAATGACACTCCATAGGCCTCCTCCAAATTCATTTCTTTTTGTCATACTTTTTGATATGACATGAAATCAGGTGTTCAATTATTGAAAATTAATAAAGGAAGAGACCTTCTTAATGTCTGAGAGAAAATCAGGTGAGATACCTCCAACTTGTACCAAAGATGTAAAGAAAATATGCTAGAAGCACTGGAGTAGTAGTTGTCTGGATTCAGTAGCTCAGTCTGGATTCAGATAACCCAGGTTCAATCCTGGCTCCACCAGTGTAGTTCTGAGCAGATTAGCTTCAGTTTATCATTTAGTTCCAATTTCTTTATCTGTGTGTGTGTGCTCACTCAGTCGTGCCAGACTCTTTGTAACTCCATGGACCGTGCAGGCGGGCTCTACCCATGGAATTCTCCAGGCAGAAATACTGGTGTGGATTGCCATGCCCTCTTCCAGGGGATCTTCCTGACCTTGGGATTGTGTCTATTGCGTCTCCTGCACTGCCAGGCGGATTATTTACCACTGCACTACCTGAGAAGCCCTTCTTAATCTACAGAAATGAAAAGCTCAGCCGAGTTATAAGGCTGCTTTGAGGGTGGGATGAGGCAAGGAGATCACACAAAGCACCCAGCACAATGCCGGCCCACAGCACGCAGACAGACGTTACGGCGTCAGATTATCAGTCTTCTGGCTTCCTCATTGCCTTAGAAGGAAACTAATTTAGCGTGGTTGATTTTTTTTATAAAGATTATGTTTTCTGTCACGCCCCCCCTACTCCGCAAAGTAAGGATGCTAGATGGAGGGAAAATTAATTTTTGAGCAGAAGACGCTGGTCACTCTGTATGGACTATGATAAGCTGTATAGTTCTCTTCAAGTTTAAACATTCTATAAAATAGGCGTCAAACATTTTAGAAGGTCAACCCTTGATCAACAAACACCATCAAATCAGCAAATTTCAATATGCACTCTAAACTTACATTAAGTTTGGAAGGATACTAACTTATTCACAAAAGAGAATTATCATTATTCTTAATCTAGAGGTAATATGGAGAGAAAGGAGATGTCAAGATGAGCAGCAACATGCCAAAGACTTAGGGACCACACCACTGAAACATGCTTTGCCCTTTCTAAATAAGCTGAAGGCCGAAGTAGATAACCTTAAGTGAAAAATAAGAAAATGAAAAAAAAAAAAAAAAGAAAATGAAAACAAAGTACAGTAGAAGTTTAAACTTTTACTCTGAGCTGTACCCAGTGGGTTGGTGATATTTAATATGTATTCAATAATCATAAATGTATCAATTTATAAATCCACTGGATCTCTACAACATTGGCCACCAAGAGCTATCCCTAAAAAGAAACCTCAAAACCACAAATCAGGAACTAAATAAGTAGGCAGCCTTACTTCCTTCTCTAGGTCTAGGAAGGAATTTAGAAACACTGAAATTCTAAAGTACCTAGAGATTTCATCACTATAAAGCTAGAATCTCTGCATTCTACTCTCCATGGTGCCCAAACTAGCTATGTAGAGTTTGAAAACAAAAAAAAAGCTCCACAAAAAAAAAAAAAAAAAAGTTTTCATTAACTTCAAGAAGACACTGCCTTAAGGAGTGGTTTTTAATCTACTGGAGGTTATATATCTCATTTAAGAATTTTCTTCAGAGGAGAGAAAATGTACTGAAACAAAACTTTGCCCATAATTTCGGGGGTGGGGATGAGGAAGTCCCCTGAAAGTCACAGACCATGGACTCCCTAAGGCATGACCCAGGATTTAGGCAAACTAATTTATCAATTTGAAAAAGAAGGAAAGTAACTGAGGCAGAGATTTTAATCCAAAAAATAAAATAAGATTAGAAATATTTGCTGTTTTCTCAGCTAAGGAGTGTTAGACCTGGTGGCTGGGAGGGAGGGTTGAGCAAGGAAAAAACAAAAGTGGGATTAAAACAGTACTGACATGTAATCTGTTGTCTTCAAATCGAAAGAGCAGCAATAAAACAGCCAACTCCTGCAGCCTTAACCCAGGAAGGATTTAACATAACCAATTCTTGTGCACATTCCCACACCAGTGAGGTTAATTAAACAGCAAAGGGGAACATACAAACACCTGCCACTTTTGCAGCCGAAAGCACAAGTTTAACAAAAGTCCTTCAAATCTTCCATCTTTTTCTTCCTTAAGAACCGACTCAGAGAAATTACATGTTTTAATCCAGGAGAAAAGGAAGGGAGGGGGACAAATCCTAAAAGGGGGTTGGTTAAAAGGATGTGCAGGAAGTGGAAACTACAAACTTTTTGAGATCAAAGGGCTCAAGAGGGCGGATAAGAACATAAAGGAAGTAATAATAAAATAAAGTAAAAGGGGAAAGCGTCTAGAAACTGTTCTTAAAACAACAACAACAAAAACCTCTTTCCTTTTTCCTAGACACGTAAACAGTAGTTAACTTGGCAAAGAGGAACGGACGAGACGACAGCACAACTTCCTTCCCAAACTCCAGCATTCCTTGGACGTCCTCTCCAGCACAGTCAGGCTTGGGACATTTCCTAGGCAAGGCTCCTCCCTGCACCACAGCCTGAGGAACCTCTAGCAGGGACTATCGCTGCGGGAGAGGGGAAGTGGCGGATGCAGGGAAAGAAAATCAGCAATACAGGCTGGACACCAAACCGGAGGGTGGCCCACTCGGAGACTCAGTCGAAAAGACCCGGATCCTGCAATCCCTTTCCCCACTCAATGCGTTCAAAACCCGGAGGGTGCCGCCCTGGGAGGGCCGGTCCTACCGCTTCACCCGGCTGTTTCGGGGGCACCCTCAGGGTGACAAGAGGGACGAAGGGATAGAAATCCAAGGCCGAGTACCTGGGTAGAGAGAGATGGCACGCACAGTCTAAGGACAGAAGTGCCCTGTGAAAGTACGGAACAGCGAACCCCGGAGGCAACGTGTCCGGCCGGGCAACCAGCTCCAAGCAGCCTTCCCCCGCTTCCTTCCCAGCCGGCCAGCTCCGCCCTCACCTGTCTGCAGGGAAGCCGGCAGCACTCACGTCGAGGATTATCCTTGCCTCTGCTCCCTGAAGTCGCCTCAGCCCTGGCCAGAAGTGAGCGGAAACGCGACTTGTGCCTGTTCCTTCTTCCCCTCCCGCCACGCACCTCGGCTCCTCCGGGGCGGGGAGCAACTCCAACTGTCACAGCCTCACACTGACCAACCTCCGAATCTACTCAGACCAGCAGCCTCTCCACCGGCGGCCTACAGCTCCTGCACCCGGAGCGGCAGAGCCGGAAGTGAGGGGACCGGAAGTAGCGTTGTCCGTGGCCCTGGACGGCCTCTCTCTCCCTCAATCTGGCCAGCCCAGCCACATCTCGATGGTGCCAGCGCACCTCCCGCGAGGTCCCCTCTCCAGGGGGCGGGCCCCGCCCCGCCCACTGCGGCCCTAGCAACCACATCCGGGACTCAGCCGGCGCCGTTGCCCGGGTAATTTTCTGGCTGCGGCCAGTCCTAGAGGGGTGTGAGCCTGGGTCCAGATGCACCTGCCCGAGCTTGCCCCAGGGCGCACGGGCCTGGTCTTGAGTGGTCGGAGGTCCAGGAGCCCTTAGCATAACTTTCTCAGTCACACACTTCAGCCTCACGCGTTAGGCTTTCCCCCAACAGATGGTGAGCCGGTGGCGGGAGGGCGCCTCGCAATCTCAGGAGAGCCAAAGCTTCTTTCTCAACTGCCGGAGAGCACGCAGAAGGTTATTCCAAACCCGCGGGCTTTGAGAGGGTGGAGGGAATGCGGGGTTTAGGGAGCAGACGGGATGCGGGTGCTTCACTCTCCTTCCCCAGTGCCCCACGCTGTCCACTCACGCCCACCCACTTCTGGACGACCAGACTAGACACCCTTGTTCGGCATCCCTGAGTTATGATTTGCTGTCTTTGTGATCACTTTCTGCTCTGCTTGCTGGCAGAGAGTGGATCCGTGATACTTTTCTCTCCTGCTTCTCTTTACTCAGATGACCGATTTCTGCTTTCTTTGCTTGCCCCATTACTTAATAGATCACTGCCCTGTCTACAGAGACCTCCGAACAGTCCTCTTGGATCCCGTTATAGTTTCCTAAGTGAAGGCCCCAACCTGCACTTCGGCTATTCTGCCTGTCCCCGCACAGTACGGCTCAGCCGTGGTGCTAGACCCTTGAAGCTCATTTGCATACAGGACGTACCGGTGATCCAGCCGCGCTAGTCTCCCTTCCAGGTTCTAGACTGCTTTTGACAGCCCTGTCACTTGCAGAAATGACAAAGGTAACAGCGCACTCCGTGGAATCTACCCCTCTAGACCAGACTTCTCACCTGCCTTGTCAAATTAGCTGACAAGACATTTTTAATGGCTAAGTGCCCGAAGGCAGAATTCTGCCTCTTTGGATTTGTAGGGAGTTTCAGCATAGTGAACCATACATCCCTGTACAAATACCTATCCCATATCTGTGAAGAGTAAATGCACCACAATGTTTCAAAAGTAAATACCAATATTTATTGTCTGAGATTTCCAGGACACCTTCTCTGACAAAAACCGTAATGAAATTCCAAAACGTAAATCTGTGGTTGCATGTTGAATCGCTTCAGTTGTGTCTGACCCTTTACTATCCCACGGACTGTAGCCCGGCAGGTTCCTGCTGCATGGGGATTCTCCATTCAAGAATACTGGAGTGAGTTGTCGTGCCCGCCTCCAGGGGAAATGGATGAATATATATATATTCGTTCATTTAGCTCTAGTTCTACAGTTTACTGTGGATTTTGTGGTTAGAAGCATTCCTGTTAGTCTTCTCAATTATAAGAGAAGGATCCCCATCTAGAATGCTTCTGCTGCTGCTGCTAAGTCGCTTCAGTCGTGTCCAACTCTGTGCGACCCCATAAACAGCAGCCCACCAGGCTCCCCCACCCCTGGGATTCTCCAGGCAAGAACACTGGAGTGGGTTGCCATTTCCCTCTCCAATGCATGAAAGTGAGAAGTGAAAGTGAAGTCGCTCAGTCGTGTCCGACTCTTAGCGACCCCATGGACTGCAGCCCACCAGGCTCCTCGGTTCATGGGACTCTCCAGGCAAGAGTACTGGAGTGGGGTGCCATTGCCATCTAGAATAATTACTGCTTTTATTATGTAGGAACAGAATGGAACTTAGTAGCCAGTACAAGGATTAGAGTTTCAGAAGGATGACTAGGAAGAGGTGGGTGACAGTGCTCAGTGGTACCAGAAAGATGTGTACTTAACTGTTTGGGCTGGCTGGGGCTGTAAGGATTCCTGCCAGCTGTCTCTTGAGTTTGGAGACATTTAACTAAAGATATCTGTTAGACCATTAAGCTCAGAAGTATTTCTGATATTAAAAAGGTAGACACTTGGTTTAGTTATTTGTCCTTAGCTGGATCATTTTCTTGGCAGCTGCTGGTTTTGATAGAAATTCAGATGTGGTTGGAACTGATGCTAACTTCTACTTGGTGAGGGTGCTGTGAATCATTTTAGGTGCTCTCTGGTCCAGTGTGATTCTGCTAGTGTGCACAGTTAGTCCTTATATTAATGCATAGTGTTATGCTGTGCAAGGCTATAGACAGGATTCATCCTCCTATGATTTTTGCTACCTGCAGGGAAATTAGAAAGTAGGAAGGCCTGAAGGATACACTGGAAATTACTTCAGCTGGTGACGGAAAACAGTGACAGTCTATGCACTTTCTTTGGGAAAAAAAGGAAGTAGTAGCTTTTATTCTTGGGTTTGGGGAAATTTTTTCATGCTGACTCAAAAGACTGTTTTAAACCGAGCCCTGCTTAGATGGAGACTCTCTCTCACTCTATGCTTCCTTCCCTCACCCTTTCCCTTGATCCCTCCCCCCACCCCCTTGCTTTCTCACTCCCTAATTGCCTACAGCTTGGGGAATTCTTCCTGCCCATTTTCCTCGGGAAAAAATAGAAGATTACTATTTTCCTTTTAATTGGCATTGTGTTTGGAGAAGTATAACAAGAAGGGAATAGCTGCCTGCCATATATGCTTGTGACAGGGAGCTTATCTAATCACTAACCTTTGCACTGCTATTGGCTATTATTCAGCTTTAGAAAAATCAGGTACCATTTATTCGCTTGGCTTATGGGGGAACTGTAGCAGCCTGTTTTTTATTTATTGACTAGGAAGAAAAGCAGGCAGTGGGTTAAAGGATATTGTTATTTATCATTATATATATTTCAGTGTTATTCTCTGAAAGTAAACTTTTTATTAAAGGGTACTGATTCTCCTCCTCCTCCTCCTAAGTCACTTCAGTCGTGTCCGACTCTGTGCGACCCCATAGACGGCAGCCCACCAGGCTCCCCCGTCCCTGGGATTATCCAGGCAAGAACACTTAATGCAATATTTAAATAAGTCCATGAAAAGTAGAATGGGTAGAACATAAAGTAGAAATTGTTTTAACTACAAAGGAAAAAACTTATAATTCCATTGTCTACAGTTAACATCAACATTTTGGTCAATATCTTATGCAAATTTTTTTCTTCATTTATTTAACAAATTGTTATTGGGAACCTACAGTTAGCCGGGCGCCAAGCACTGTAGGAACAGCCGTGAGCCTCTGCCTTCAAGGAACTTTCAGTATAGGTTGTATTTGTTGGCATGCAATTCTGTATTTTGCTTTTCCCACTTAATATTGATATATTATGAAATTTCCCTCATATCATTAAACATTCTCCTTCAGGGGCTCAATAGTATTTTAACATATAGATATTCGTAAGTTATTTATCTAATCCTTTTTGCTACAGATCTGGATTACTTTAAGTTTTCTCTATAATTATAAAACAACCAAGTAGGAAACAGTCTTGTGTGGTATAATTCTAAGACGAATTCCAATGACTTTCACCTTGTATAATTCCTTCCTCTGCGAACAGGACAGGCTGTCATTCTATGATTATATTATACGCAAGAGGAATTTTGCAGATGTAACTGAAGTAACTACTCACTGACTTTGAGTTACTCAAAACGAAGTTAATCTGGCTAGTCCTAAACTGACTAAATGAATCTTATATTTTATTTATTTTACTGAAGTATCATTGATTTGCAATATTATATTAGTCTCAAATGTACAAAATAGTGATTCAATATTTCTACAGATTATACTCCATTTAAATTTATTACAAAATAATAGCTACATTTTCCTGTGCTATGCAATATATCCTTGTTACTTATTTATTCTATGTGTAGTAGTTTGTATCTCTTACTCCCATACAGCTACGTTGCCCTCCTCCTTTCCCTCTGCTCACTGGTGATCACTAGTTCGTTCTCTGTGAGTCTGTCTCTGTTTCGTTATATACATTCCTTTGTTTTAGATTCTACGTGAACGTGTTAACAAAGTGTTTGTCTTTCCCTGACTTATTTCACAAAGCATAATACCCCCAGCTCCATCCACATTTTTGCAAATGGCAAAGTTTCATTCTTTTTTGTGGCTGAGCAATATTCTATTATGTATTTATACGTAATATACATCTTTATCCACTCACCTGTTGATAGACACTTAGGTTGCTTCCATATCCTGGCTGTTGTAAGTGATGCTGTTATTAACAGTGGGGTGTGTGTATCTTTTCAAATTAATGTTTTTGTTTTCTTCACATATATATATACACACAGCACTGAATTGCTGGATCCTATGGTAGTTTGTTTCCAGTTTTTTGAAGAACCTCCATACTATTTTCCATATTGTTGCATCAATTTACATTTCTGCCAACAGTGTACAAAGGTTTCCTTTTCTCCGCATTGTTGCCAATGTTTGTTATTGTTTTTGATGATAGCCTTTCTGACAGGTATGAGGTGATATCCTACTGTGGTTTTGATTTGCATTTTCCTGAGGATTATGATGTTGAGCATCATTTCATGTGCCTGTTGGCCATCTGTGTATCTTTTTTGGAAAAATGTCTTATCAGATCTTCTGCCTATTTTTAATTGAGTTGTTTGGTTTTTGGTATTGAGTTGTATGGGCTATTTATATAGTTTGGATATTCCCTTCTTGGTCACATCATTCACAAGTAAGCTGTCTTTTCATTTTGTTTATGGTTTCCTTTGCAGTCCGAAAGCCTTCAAGTTTAACTGGGTTATATAAACCTTTTAAAAGCATAGTTTTCTCTAGCTGATGGCAGCAGAGGAAATTAGAGAGATTTGAAGCTTGAGAGAGATTTGACGTGAGAAAGGTTCTCTGTTGCTGAAATAAAGAGGACCCCAGGTCAGTACCTGAGAGAGGCCTCCAAGAGCTAAGAGTAATCTCTGCTCACAGTCAACAAAAAACCAGGGACCTCAGTCCTACACGGAGAAGGCAATGGCACCCCACTCCAGTACTCTTGCCTGGAAAATCCCATGGACGGAGAACCCTGGTAGGCTGCAGTCCATGGGGTCGCTAAGAATCGGACACGACTGAGCAACTTCACTTTCCCTTTTCACTTTCATGCATTGGAGAAGGAAATGGCAACCTGCTCCAGTGTTCTTGCCTGGAGAA
>NW_011494718.1:3982836-3988082 GCF_000754665.1 Bison bison bison
GCCTGGAAAATCCCATGGATGGAGGAGCCTGGAAGGCTGCAGTCCATGGGGTCGCTGAGGGTTGGACACGACTAAACGACTTCACTTTCACTTTTCACTTTCATGCATTGGAGAAGAAGATGGCAACCCATTCCAGTGTTCTTGCCTGGAGAATCCCAGGGACGGGGGAGCCTGGTGGGCTGCCGTCTATGGGGTCACACAGTCAGACACGACTAAAGTGACTTAGCAGCAGCATCAGTCCTACAACCACAGAAGTCTAAGTTCTTTACCAGCTGAGCCACAAGAGAAGCCCAAGAATACTGGAGTGGGTAGCCTATCCCTTCTCCAGCGAATCTTCCCCACCCAGGAACCAAACTAGGGTCTCCTGCATTGCAGGCGGATTCTTTACCAACTGAGCTATCAGGGAAGCCCACAGATAACCTGAATGAACTTGGGAGCAAATTCTCCCCCAGCTTCTGGATAGAGCCCAGCCTGACTGGCATCTTGATTTCAGCCCTCTAAGACACTAAGCAGAGGACTCAGTTAAGCCCACCTGGACTTCTGGCTAGTTACATGAGATAATAAATGGATATTGTTTTAAGCTACTGCTGCTGCTGCTTAAGTCACTTCAGTCGTGTCCGACTCTGTGACCCCATAGATGGCAGCCCACCTAAATGTCTGTTAATTTGTTACACAGCAAAAGAAAATGAATATATTTGTAAGATAGATTATTTTTATATCTATAATTTTGAGGGAGATGGAATAAAATGGTAGGTATGGACTTGCTGGATAAAAAGTTATGCACATTTTTTAAGTGTTCATGTTATATTGCTAATTTGCCCTCAGCAAGCTTTGTACCAACTTATGTACATCCTAGCAATGTATGTCGGAGAAGGCAATGGCACCCCACTCCAGTACTCTTGCCTGGAAAATCCCATGGACGGAGAACCCTGGTAGGCTGCAGTCCATGGGGTCGCTAAGAATCGGACACGACTGAGCAACTTCACTTTCCCTTTTCACTTTCATGCATTGGAGAAGGAAATGGCAACCTGCTCCAGTGTTCTTGCCTGGAGAATCCCAGGGACGGTGGAGCCTGATGGGCTGCCATCTATGGAGTCGCACAGAGTTGGACACGACTGAAGTGACTTAGCAGCAGCAGCAGCAGCAATATATGTTACTGCATCCCAGCAAACCCTAGATACTGCTGTTTTGGTAAGCAAAAACAAAAAGGTAGCTCCTGTTTTGAAGGAAGATTTACATTTCTCTTACTACTAGTAGAATGGACAATTGTTTTCTTTATTTGGAGTTCAGTTGGTAAGTCTATTTTAGTGAGTTGCCTAGTCTTAGTCTTCAGTTCGCTTCACTGTTGGTACAGAGAAAATAGTTCCTGCTGGTGCTGCTGCTGCTGCTAAGTCGCTTCAGTTGTGTCCAACTCTGTGCGACCCCATAGACGGCAGCCCACCAGGCTCCCCGTCCCTGGGATTCTCCAGTCAAGAACACTGGAGTGGGTTGCCATTTCCTTCCCCAAAAGTAGTTCCTAACTGCTAGTAAGTAGTACAGCACTTCTCTCCTGTAATATCTTCAAGGGGTTGTTGTTTTTGTTCAGTCGCTAAGTAGTGTCTGACACTTTGCGACCTCATGGGCTATAGGACACCAAATTCCTCTTTCCTACACTGTCTCATGGAGTTTGCTCAAATTCATGCCCATCTTCAAGGAGTAGCATGATTGAGAGAATTATTACTTCTAAGAAATATTAGCTGCTGCCATCATTCCCTGCAAAAAACAAAAAGCCCAGCCACTGGACTGTGGGAGAATGGAAAATTCCCATTCTCAATGAATTCAGCTTCATTGATTAGGCAGTATTGCCTAACTTTCCTAGGGAAAAAGCCTGGCTTGTCTGATTTGGCGTTGGAAATTTGGTTGTTTCAGGAATAAAGATGTATTGCATCTTACCATGGAAAACTGTAACTTTGACAACTGTTTTAGAGGGAAATATATACT
Organism: Bison bison bison; assembly: GCF_000754665.1. Classification (NCBI taxonomy): domain Eukaryota; kingdom Metazoa; phylum Chordata; class Mammalia; order Artiodactyla; family Bovidae; genus Bison; species Bison bison. Next base: position 3,984,817 of record NW_011494718.1, read on the forward strand.
GTTAACTCTCAGGAAAAAAAATCCTACTATCTTCCTAAAAAAAGTATCACTATGTTCAATTTGATCAAGATAATCATCTCTGATTGTGTGTATTATATTGCTTTATTTGTGATAGGATATGGGAGAAAATTCAAGTCACTTTTTCTGTAATCCTTATTATTTGAGATGATAGGGTTTATACCTGACAAATGAAATAAAATGGAAGGAAAGAAGAGGAAAAAAGAAACAAAAACAACCAAACAGAAAGAAGGAAGAGATTCCCTTTTACTCTTGGAGAGTAATTTTCCTTGGTTTTGACTTTTCTTAAAAAATTGGTTCTTACTCCCTAAATTTCTGGAGGTTGGTATCCTTCCTAATAAGAGGAAGATATTTTTAATTTTTTATCCTGAAATAATGGTATATTTATAGGATATAGTAGAAAAATATGCAGGCAGTTTCCATATATAAGAATTTTTGTAGTTGAATGGTCAAATCTTATTTACTTAAAAGGTCAGCTCACCCTAAAATTGGATATGGGGTATGGATTCTGTTTATGTCCCCAGAATTCATAATGGCTGTTCTCCTGTGGAAACCTTATACTGCCTTTTGGGGTATATGTGGAGAGGGATAGGTTTGGAAAGGCATTGGAAACTCTATCTTTAGCTTGGTGCTGGAGGCATAGAATGTGTAACTGTTAGAGGAGCCATGCCATGTGTAAAAAGAATGGTGGACTTGACCTTGGAAAGCCTGGATTCTGGACTGCATTCAACCATGTTATAACCGTTTGAGCTTTGAAATCGTTTTACCTTCCTCCTGAGTTGTTTAGAATACAGGAAGTAAAGCAGTTTGGAAATTAACACCCTAGGCTCTCATAATTATTATTAAGATCATTTTTGCAACAACAAAAAAGATTCGTTTACTGGTTTTATTTCCTATAATAAAAATTACTTCTTTGTTTTGGCCAACAAAGGCAGAGGAATTTTGATAAAGTTTTGTGCAAAAAAAAAAAAGAATGTGTTATCTTGAAACCTCCAAGGGCAGAGAGAAAAACTAGAGGAATGGAGTGTCTACCCTCTCACGTGGAAGGAAGTAACCCTCACCGCCAACCCCCCCACCCCCTTCATCAGATTAGCGTGTTCCCTGGGCCTGTAGGAGGCCCAAAGCCTGTGGATTCTAGTGGGGGAGATGCCACCTGGGAAGGCTGGGACCAGCTTATGTAGGGTGAGCATTCTCACTGCACTATTTGGCTTAAGAAGAGTTCTGCTTTCAGTGTATGTTTAAGGTGGGATTCTTGCTATCATTTGAAGTAGGATTTCACGAAATCTCAGAATTTTATAGATTGACACAGCGGAAGGGCACATTAAAGGGAAGATAATGATGATGAAAGGGAAAGGGAAAGTTGCTCAGTCATGTCCGACTCTTTCCAACCCCATGGATTATACAGTCCATGGAATTCTCCAGGCCAGAATATTGGGGTGGGCAGCCTATTCCTTCTCTAGTGGATCTTCCCAACCCAGGGATCGAACCCAGGTCTCCAGCACTGCAAGCAGATTCTTTACCGGCTGAGCCACAAAATGATGATGAGGTCATCAAATATTTATTGAGTACTTTGTAAGGTGCTAAATGCCGTGCTAAGCGCTTAACACGCTCTCACTGAATCTCACTGAATGTGCCATTACTCCACGAGGTACATGCTGTAGTCACCTTTATTTTACAAAAAAAGAGGGCCAAGGCTTCAAAGGCTTAAGTGAACTACCCAGGATCACCTTAAGTGCTAAATGCCAGTCACTTGTCAATTCAGGTTTGTCTGGCACCAAGGCCCATCTCCTCCCGCTGTGATAAGCCCTTTATTTTACAGATAAAGAAGTAGAGGTCCTGAGAGGTCGAGACCATGATCTCTCTTCTTCTTTTGTTTTTTTTCCACACTGTATCTTCCCAGTACTTTGTTTATTCCCATGCGTTTTGTCAAGTATTTTCTGGCCTCCGTGCATTCGGCCAATGTGTCAAAGTGAAAAAAGTTACTAGATTTTTAAGCAACTAGAATAAGATTTCCGTTTTTAAAATTTGTAATGGAATCACTTGATTGGATTTTTAGCGAAGCATTCTACCAGACTCCTGTAAAGGAGACACTGTCTCCCATGTTCTATTAAAAGTTGGACCTTGTGACCACTGTCTATGTTTTTCTTTTAGAGAAGCCAGAGGGGCAGCCTGTGACTTCATGGGAAAAACAGCCACCAAAGATCTACCCAGCATCATTTTTAGTTCTTTAATTTTGGTAAGCTCACATTTTTAAAACAGATTAAATTTGTCTGATTTATTCCAGAAGTATATATTACGAAGCATTCAAAGGCAAGTGAGAACTCAAGGGGTCAGAGCAGAGCTTGAGAGCTTTTCACAGGGACACCATTTGGGAGGTAAGCATTTCTTCTGGAAGCTTCAGTTACTGTATTTTTAGAAACATGTTCCCATTCTTTTCATGATTATTAAAAGCATAACTAAATAGTATAAATTTTTTTTGATATTAAATTGACATATCATCGCTAAAATTCCTCTTTTTTTTTTTTTTTTAATGTTTCAAGTGACAGAGGATATTGTCAAGTCTTAGAAGGGTTCTACCATTTTCTACTCTACCCTAAAGAGACTTGGAAATTAGCGGCTGATGTTTTGCATGAAATTTCTGAATGCTTTTCTTCTTATCTCTGAGGCCTTCTGTGGAGAATTAAGAGGAGGCTGAATGCGCGCATGGATAAAATGGATCATCTTAAAGGATTGAAGTTCCAAAAATACATCAGCAGGACTGGACAGGTTTGACATAATGAGATTTCTATTTTAGCTTGACTTCTGAAACTCCGAATAAACTGAACTGCACAAGGTCCTGGGGAGGAGGTTTCTCTTCTAAAATATTCTAGCTGCAGATAATATTTTTCTTATTCAGATCCTTTGAAGAAATGCATTTATTCATCCGTTTCCACAGAAATAAGACTATTAGACACTGACCAACTTTTAATATATGTAGTGGCTTAGAAAGCAATTTGTATCATACTGGAAAATAAATTTTTCTAAAGAAACAGACCCAGAGAGAGACGACATCTCTACATAAGCTCAGGGTGAGATGGCGGAAGCCCCTGTGGATGCCTCAACTCTGCCCGTAACTGTGAAGAAAAAGAAAAGTCTATCCATTGAAGAAAAGATCGACATCATAAATGCAGTAGAAAGCGGTAAGAAAAAAGCAGAGATTGCAGCTGAATATGGAATAAAGAAAAATTCATTGTCTTCTATTATGAAGA
>NW_011494718.1:3988182-4018530 GCF_000754665.1 Bison bison bison
AAGACAAGGTTCTGGAAGCCTTTGAATCACTGAGATTTGATCCAAAGAGAAAAAGACTGAGAACGGCTTTTTACACAGACCTGGAAGAGGCACTAATGAGGTGGTACCGAATCGCTCAGTGTCTGAATGTGCCAGTTAATGGCCCAATGTTGCGGCTAAAAGCTAATGATTTTGCCCAGAAACTGGGACATAATGATTTTAAGTGCAGCAATGGGTGGCTGGATCGTTTTAAATCCAGGTATGGTCTAGTATTCAGAGCTCAACCTGTAGAAGCCACAGGTGTATCAGCAGACCCTTCAGCTGTCTGGCACCAAAACATACTTCCTTATTATTTAAATGATTATCATCCTAAAAATGTTTTTAATGTAAAAGAGACTGGGCTGCTTTATCGAATGTTGCCTACAAATACCTTTGCATTTAAAGGAGAAACCTGTTCAATTGGCAAGTTATGCAAAGACAGAATAACCCTGGTGGTCGGGACAAACATGGATGGCTCAGAGAAGCTTCCTCTGCTTCTCATTGGGAAAAACAGAAATCCACGTTGCTTCAAAGGCATACAGTCATTGCCTGTGTGTTATGAAGCTAACAAAATGGCATGGATGACTGCAGAAGTATTTGAACAGTGGATGCAGAAGCTGGATGAGAGATTTCAAGCTCAGCAAAGAAGAGTGGTGATTTTTGTTGAATCTTCTCCTGCACACCCAGAGGTAAAAAACCTGAAGTCCATTGAACTAGCGTTCTTTCCATCATGTTTATCTTCCAAATTTATAGCTATGAAACAAGGTGTTATTAGAAGCCTTAAAATCAAATATCGACATTGTCTTATTAAGAAATTTCTGAGCTCTGTTGAAGGCAGCAAAGAATTTACCTTTTCCCTTCTAGATGCAGTTGATATATTGCATCTCTGTTGGAGGGCTGTCACCCCAGAGACTATTGTTAAGAGCTATGAAGAGGCAGGGTTCAAATCTCAAAGGGGAGAAAGCGAGGAGGCAAGTGCAGAGACAGACACTGGCCTTGATTTGGTTGCCGACGCCCAGGCGGCAGGAGTGGAATTTCCCGAAGGCTTATCTGTAGAAGAGTATGCTGCCCTGGATGATGACTTAGAGACTTGTGAGGCAGCACCCAGCGGTGATGCTGTATGCCCCAAAGAAAGTGAATCAGATGAAACTGGATTTTATACTTCTGACGAGGAGGAGGATGGTGGGTCTCTGGAAAGTGAACTCCCTTTACCATCAAAAAATGAGGCAATAACTGCTTTAGATACTCTGAAAACTTTTCTTAGAAGTCAAGATATAAATGATGAGCTTCATAATGCTTTAGCAGACCTTGAAATTTTTATTAACTCTTTATCATCTAAGTAATTATTTATTGTACAACATCTGAAGATAATAGAGCTTTTTATAATGTATTTTATTATTAATATTTAAGGTATGTAAAGGGAAAATACCTCTTAAACCTAAAAAAATGCCTAACTAATAATTTTTGGTTTAATTGCAGATGTCTTTGGTCTGTCTGCAGAGTAAAGTTCCCTAGGTAGATTAAATGATGAGTAAGTAAATGAAAAAAATGAATTTCAATTTAGTAAGATTTTGGGGAGTAGAAAATAAATTTCACAGGCCTTATATTTGAAATATATGGTATATATGTCAAAAACAAAAAGAACTCTCCAACTGTTTGATTCACACAGGTTGAATTGGTGATTGCTATTTTCTATTTTTTTCAAGTTCAGATCACATTGTAAGATATTTTAATTTTTCTACCTCGTCTAAGAACCAAACATGTATCTATTGGTTAGATATTTATTTTTATAAACATACACTAACTAGACTCTGAAATATCAAGTGCTAATTTTAAATTATTTTTCTCATGACTAGCTAATCATCCTAATAAAAATTACCAAAAATTACTGAAAAAAAACTGACCCAATTATAAACCCAGATGATTAAAAATATGCATCTAACTTTAAAATTATTTCTGTATATGGTCAAACGAAAGACTTATGACCTTATCACGTTTCCTTAAATCAACTATATCCAGAAGATAATATGGATTCTTCCTAAATATTTGTATGTATATGTGTGTGTGTTAACAGAAAAGTGCATTATTAAAATATGTATTAAACTCTTTTTATATTTTAATAAGATTACTCTTTAAAAATGTGAAGAAACATATGCAGTTACTAAAAAAGAAAATATGTAATTCTTAGTTCTCTGATTTTAAGAGCTGAAACAATTTATAACATTGGACTTTTTTTATTTTACTGAATTTTGTTTTCAGGACAAACTGATTGTTCTTTCAGGGTATTTTGATTTTTTTTTTTCAAATTCAGTGGGTAGCATTTTGGATTAACTTTTTGTTTGAGGAAGTTTTGTATTCAGAATGTTTTAAAATATTGTATGAAATTATTTATATTCCATAAAATAGTCTTTAACCAGTAGAAAAATATAACAATGTGTCTGACTTTTTTGTTGTTAAATTTTAAATACATTTAAGTTATTAGATCTAATTTAGTGTCCCCTTTGAAAAGTATTTTGAAAAAGTATAAAACATTATACCAATGATTTTTATTCTGAATTATTAGTCTGCCAACAGAAGACACATTTGGAAGTGACTATTCATAGAAAGTATTTTTATTTTCCACTGTTGATTTACTTTGCATTGAGATTTAGTAGTTGTTAAGCCTGAAAAATGTATTCATATTAAAGTTTCTTTTAGAGTAAAATATAGATTGTTTATATTTAATTAAAAGCATTTTTATTAATGACTTGGTTTAAAATTTTAATGTGATGGAATCATGGACCTTGATCTCTCTTAAGAGCCCCACTTGTAACTAAAGTACCCGGTAAATACTGAGCCCTCAATAACTTTTTTCTTTTTCTCCACTTCATACCATTTGGATATCAAATATTTTATTTAATCATTCCAGATGACATAAGAATTATTATCTCCATTTTTACAGATGAGGAAATTAAAACCTGGAACAGTGATCTGGTTAAAATCTCAGGACGAAAACTAAAATGCAGTAGTTCCCCATCACCTAGTCCTGTGTTCTGCTAACTATATACCACAATACATACTTCTTTTCTGTACTCTATAAAAGAAAATTCTATGGGTTTTTTTCCTCTTGAACTTAGGGTTCTGAGATCAAAAGTATTTCAGAGACTAACCTGAGTCTTTGCTGTTAGCTGTGTTTAGACCTCTCTCCTAAGAACACTGTTGCTAATGAAATACCAGGACTTTCTGATCTGGTACTCTGTACCATTTTAACACAGAAGTTCCTTGGAGTTCTAGTGAAAATATTTAAAAACAACTTTAATATTCCCTAAGTGTTGAAAGAACCTACTCATTTCCTCTATATGACATCATCCATTTTTTACTTCTGGGCATAATAAATCTCAAGGTGATAAAATAAGGCAAGGCTCCTGTGAAGACTTAGAAAAAGGTGCCCGAGATTCAAATCGAAGATAAACTTTAAACTGTCGACGGTGTACACAATTCCATGTAGTTTACAAGACATATAGATTTAGATCATTTTCAGAACAAAACGAAAAAGTCACTTTCCCTAAGACAGTCACTACTGTCTGCCTCACTCCTGATCTATCTTCTCTATACACGGTCGCAAAGAGTTGGACGCGACTGAGTGACTCTCACACACACACACACACACACACACACACACACACACGGTCAGTACAGAGTTGGGACTAAATGTCACTTGTCTTTTCCAAGAAGAACTTGATTTACAATTCATTAGTTTTTCAATTAAACGTGACATTATTCTTCCTTACTAATTCCTGTTGTTTCAACAATGTTTTTGCCTGTTTCTACTTCATCAAGCAACAAATCTTATGTTGAATTTGGGACACTTTCACTCCATCAGTGAGGGGTTTGGTTTAGGATAAAAGAGGACAACGAGTAAATCAAGGCCTGTTGGGTTTTATGGTACCTGCCTGGCTTCTTATTTGGATCTAAGATCAAATGTTAAACCTCCTTTTTAACTTATACAAAGCAGAATAATTGGAAGGGGAAGTAAAGTAGGAGAGGAAGAGTCAGAGGAGAGCTTGCAACACAAATGCCTCAGATTTTAAAAGAAGCCTTTTCAGTCTCTCTTCCAGCAGGGGCTCCGTAGAAACTGGCAGACAGAAGTTTGCCCTCAGGGAAAATAGCACCACACGTCTGCTCAGAGGTTCAGAGTCCAGTGGTGGGTTGCATCTTTGTCAGCACTAAAGGTTTTCCAGGCTAAGTGCAGGCTGGGAGGAGATCTCTTGAGAGAAAGGGGCCACAGTATGCATACAATTTAAGTTCTCAGAAAACATTTCAGTCACCGGATATTTAAATCTAGTCATAGTCCTATGCTGTCTTGCAAAAGACATTTCCTTTCTCTGAATCTCAGTTTCTTTCATTCATAAAATGAGACTGACACTTCATTTGAATTTATTTTGCAGATGAAAGAAAAATTTGAATGTGAATGCTTTCAGCAAACTCGAAGTGTTCCACAATTATAGCGAATGACTGAAAGGCGCTTCCAGGTCACTACTCCCAGATATGCCCAAGTATTGATGTTGTGCTCACTAAACGCCAATGAGAATTTTCTCGTTGAAATTTCTTCTGTGCAGTAAAATAGGACAGTCAACATTTCTAGAAATATGCCATTTAACTGTAGAAATAAAAAATCATTTCTGTTTTGAATGAGGGAATAAGGTGACTTACAAAGCTTCATTTTTTTAAAAAAAATTGATCCTCATGGAAAGCAATTCAATAAAATAAGTACTCATTGCAAAGTAGCTTTCTAAGTAGCCTGTCATTAGCTGATTGAATTGCACTGTGTATCTGAGGGTAACCCAGAGTCTGGGGAAAGACTAATAAACACACTATTATTGTAATCTTCTTGGGCTGCCATAACCAAATACCATTGACCGGGTGGCTTAAACAACAGAAATTTATTTTCTCACAGTTCTAGAGGCCAGAAGTCTTGAAATCAGGGTGCCAGCTGGTCAGTTTATGGTGAGGAATTCTGCCTTGGGCTGCAGACAGTCATGGTCTTCCAGATGCTCATGTGACCTCTGCTTTGTCAGTACAGGGAGAGAGAGAAAGTGCTAGCACTCTGATGCCTCTTCTTGTAAGAGCACTGTCCCATTGTGAAGGGCCCATCTTCATGACCTCATATAACCCCGATTATGTTCTCAAAGCCCCATCTCCAAGTACCATCACACTGGAGAGTTAGGGCTTTAACATATGAATTATGAGTCATCCAACTACCCCGTACGGATGAAAGTACAGTTGACCCTTGAAAAACACAAGTTTGAATGGCAAGGGTCCACTTGGATGTGGATTCCTTTTGCTAAACATGTACTACAGTACTACACTGGTCCTCCACTGGTTGAACGCACGTATACAGAGGCACACTGTAAAGTTATACACGTGTTCTCAATATCCTGGAGGGTCAGTGCCCCTAACCCCGACACTGTTCAAGGGTTAACTTTTCACATATCAATCAGCCTCGTTTTCAATTTGCTCTAAACTAAAAGGACGTGCATATTTCAGAACTGATTAATTAGCAGTAGCTATTAGCAAAGACTTTAAAGCTTATGAAACTTTAAGAAGAAATGGGGACATATTTCATGTCCTTGAACAAATGGGAAGACTCAGGCACGTTTCAATATTGAGGAAATATTCAATATTTCCTCCAAGTTAATGTCAAACAAAATCCCCTTGCAGGTTTGTTGAAAGTTTTGCAAAATATTGTTTGAAAATCTTGAAAAAATAATTCTGATTTGTATCTGGAAAAATAAAAATGTATCAATATCTAAGAAATTCTTGAAAAATAAAAATAAGTAGTATTTGACCTATACCAGAAGTTTAAGCAATATGATGTTGGCAAGAGAATTAATAGGTCAATCAAAAGAATGATATATGATGTCTAGAAAAAAACAAAGAATTTGCATATGATAAAAATGGTTTTTATTCAGTGGTGAAAAAGATGGATTATTCAGTAACTGATATTGAGGCAATTGGCTAAGAGAAAAGGAATTTTTAAAGTCATATTCAAAATGAATCCTAGAAGGAGTAAAAACTTAGAAGGAAGAAAAGCAAAAAAGGAAGAAAGGAAGGATGAGAGGAAAGGAAAAAGAAAGGACACAGAAAAAAAAGAGAGGAAAGAAACTTGTAAACACTAGGGACAAAAAAGGTAAATCTTTTAATAGAGAAGATCTTCTAAAAAATATGACACTCAAGAAAACACTTGAGTATGAATATATTTTCAACAACACTAGAAATCAAAGAAATACAAGCAAAATGGGATAGCTTTGTGGGGGAGGTTTAGCATGTTAGAAAGATTATGAAGAATGATAATACTAAATAGAGACAGGATAGAAAAATGGATGCACTGCTGTCAGAAATAAAAATTGATACACTGTTACTATAATTATAGCTGGCTTGTATTAAATGCTTACTAATTACCAAACTATTCTAAGTGTTTCACATGTTACCTCACTCAATCCTCAGAATGATTCCAATTATTATCATTCCCATTTTACCAATGAGAAAATTTAAGTATAGATACAGTTACAAGAAATCCCATGGACTAAGGAGCCTGGTAGGCTACAGTCCATGGGGTCGCAAAAGAGTTATACACGACTTAGTGACTGAACAACAACAGCTAATAAATAACAAAATGAAGATTTAAACATAGAAAACCTGACTTAGAAATATGTTGTACATGATAAAAACAAAACAGAGATAACAAGAATATTTGTTGTAGTGTGTACATAGGGCCATGGGATTCCCAGGTGGCTCAACAGTAAAGAATTCGCCTGCCATTGCAGGAGATACAGGAGACTTGGTCAGTCCTTGGGTCAGGAAGATCCCCTGCAGAAGGGAATGGCAACCCACTCCAGTATTCTTGCCTGGAAAGTGCCATGGACAGCAGAGCTTCGTGGGCTACTGTCCCTGGGTTCACAAAGAGCTGGACATAGCTGACTGAGCACACGTGCAGGGCAGGCCATAGTCCCACATCCAAAACCTCGGAGGCATATATGTTTCAGAACTTCTCAGGTTTGAAAAAGAGACTATATGCATATACTTCATATTATATAACACCCCTGGGAATACTAGGGTAGCATCCCACAACCAAACATTAATAATTTTGTAATGAAACATATTCACTTGAAGTCAGATATGTAAAGATTATAAATAGCTTAGCAGCTTCATAGTTTTTATTGCCGAATAAGTCCATGTCAGTCAGCTTTTACCACCACAAGGCTACACAAAGGTTTTCAGAGCTTTTCATGTTTCAGAATGCAGATAGCAGATTGCAATCCTATAATAAAGCAAAAGACTGAATACTATCTGAATGTTTTTAAGAGAATTGATTACATATATGTTTACATTGATGAAATATCAACATCTAAACTTTAAGAAATTTCTTTTACTGTGTGTATTTGCGAATTTGCTTGCATGAACTGAATATTTTCTAAATTCAAGTTGTTCTAAATTTCAAATTCTGGAACTAAAATCTTCTTATTCTCTTTGTTGAACGTCTTACTGTCACCACAAGGCTAGGAAATTCCTTGCCAAGTAAAACAGAAACTATACATAATATTGAACTGGTGAAAAACTAGACTTACTGGTTTAACGTATTATGAATTATATAATACATGTTCGTCTTTGGGCATTAGCCCAATACAAGTCCAAAGAAATCAGCTTCCTTGATCGGAGAACTCTTGGCCAGTGTGTCAGGGAGAAAAATCAAAAGAATAAGAGCCCTATTTCAGTCCACTTTTACTTATTTTTTTCTGAGTCATCAAATCCCAACAAGATCATGTTTTGCTTTTTAAAGGACTGCTGTTTAATCCCATTATATCTTTCCAAGAGTACCTATTAAATATAAGCCAGTTGTTGATATGATTAATACTTGCTCAATTGGGGAACTCAGTGATGTTACAGATAGTCTTGTTTCCTGTATTAGGCATAAAGACCAGGTTTTGTTTTGTTTTCCTCTAACTTCCTCTTTGAATGCCACTAAACTCCCCTGTTGTTAATGCCAAGTCACACCAGTGTTGCTGGCTGATGCCACACCTTATTTTTCATATTGCAAAATGGATAACTCAGCATGGAGATAAGAGTCATTTTCATGTTACTACCTGCCCCATTGAGCAACCACTTCCAAAAAAAGATTCAGAATTACTTCTCTCAACACTTGGAGTGGTTTGCAGAGAGATATTTGCCCCACCCCTACACTCTAAATATCTAGGAGAATCTCATACTGTTTGTGCAATGAACAATTACCAAGTTAAATTAAGCAAATTAGTTACCAAAAATTAAGAAAGCAAAATAAAGCAAATAATAACAAAAAAGACTCAGACCTATGCACTGCAACTATTTTAATTGTTATAAAGTCAGCCAACAATAAGCTTGGTAAAAGAAGCTGCCAAGTCGCTTCAGTCGTGTCCGACTCTGTGCGACCCCATAGATGGCAGCCCACCAGGCTCCCCCGTCTCTGGGGTTCTCCAGGCAAGAACACTGGAGTGGGTTGCCATTTCCTCCTCCAATGCATGAAAGTGAAAAGTGAAAGTGAAGTCGCTCAGTCATGTCTGACTCTTAGCGACCCCATGGACTGCAGCCTACCAGGCTCCTCCGTCCATGGGATTTTCCAGGCAAGAGTACTGGAGTGGGGTGCCATTGCTTTCTCTGGGTAAAAGAAGACTATATGCAATATCACAAGAGAATAATCACTAATTTGATATACTCTAATTTTTAATTTAAAAGTATAAGGAAGTATATATAAATATCTACCAATTTACATAATATGATGTTGGCTTCAGATTACCATATATATCCTTTATTTTCTTAATTTATTCCTAAATATTTTATAGTTTGATTGCTACAATGCACGTAATAGTTTCCTTTTTAATTTTCTGATTACTGCTATTGTGTTGCTGTTGTTGAGTCACTAAATCCTGTCCAACTCTTTGCAACCCCATGGACTATAGTCCACCAGGCTCCTCTGTCAATGGGGTTTTCCAGGCAAGAGTACTGGAGTGTGTTGCCATTTCCTTCACCAGGGGATCTTCCTGACGCAGGGATTGAACCCGCTTTTTCCGCATTGGCAGCCAGATTCTTTACCACTGAGCCACCAGGGAAGCTCTACTGCTTAGTATAGAGACTGGTGAATGATTTTTAACTATATCTAGTCATATCATCAAGATTTCTTATTAATTCAAGTATGTTTTCTAGTCAGATCATTTTATTATTAAAATTGAAATCACAGTCTCTTGTGATTTTTAAAATTTATACTAAGCATTTTATTTTTCTCATCCCTACTTGAAGACCATGAAATAGTCCTCTGGATTTTCTTCTGGTAGCTTACAAGCTTTGTTTTCATATTTGGATTTATCCTGTGTGTAGTAGAGGCAGGGATGTAATCTAACTTTCTTAAAGCGAAAGTTATCACCCTCTGCTGACTAGTTTACTCTTTTGTAATGCCTTTTGTATTTATAAGTTCCTGCACCCTCATTGAGTCGCGCTGAACAGTTTAGACCCTACAATGTCTGAGTAATTTTAAAATTAAATTAAATTTTAAACCAGAAGAAAGTTAATATTTAAGGGGAAAGATTGTTGTTTTTCTGCTACTTAACGGGAATGAGGGCTTGTGAACAAGTAAAGTTTAATTTTGTAAAAAAAAAAAAAAAGTATGTTTTTGCATTCCTGAATTGTAGTTGTACAGTTTAAGTCTATTACAAGGCTAATAACCTTTCACAACAGCCACTGAGACTGAGACTTTGTCATTTTTTCCCCTACATTTGATCATTATCCGCCATATTCAATTATTCTGTTACAGAAATCATGCAAAATCCTAGGAGGTCCAGATTGATATTGCCTAATTTGTTTTGTTTCTCAGAGAGTTTTCCAAATAGACTCAATTCAAGCCTAGTGACTCCCAAAAAAGAAAAAAATGGCTGTTTATTCCACAAGAATCTGTCACGCTCTTTATGTGAGGCACTGAGGATGTAACGGTGAGAGTGAAAAATATCCTTGCCGTTATGAAACTGGCAGGCTGGGGGGTGGGGGAGGGGGCAGACTATACTCAATAATGACACACAAAATATAAAATTACAACCGTGCTAAAAACTCTGCAGGAGTAGTACCTGCTTCTATAAAATCATATAATATGGGAAACTGACCTAATCTCAAGGTCAAGAAGGAAGTGTCAGCTGAGACCTGAAGTTTGTCTAATAAATGTCAGTGAGGTAAAGGAGATGTTCTGGGCAAGGGCTCTGGGAGGGAAGGAACCTGAGTAGGTTAAAGAACCGGAAGAAAGCCTCTCAGGCGAGGAAAAGTGGCATGAGGCAGGTAGAGGGCAAGCCTGCCAGGCAGGCCTGGGTAAGCATTCACTCTCTAATTTAAAAAAAAAAAGAGTAAAAGGAGAAGTTGTCTCATCTTTGTTTTCCAAAGCCTGAACCATGTAAGAGAAGAGAGAGTGTGAGGAAAATAAAGTTTCCTCTCAAGATGAAAAAAGATTTCCTCCAGGTGTGGGGAGAAAACAAAGGCCCTGCGAGCCACACAGGAACGAGGAAGATTATAGCCACGGTCATTGAGAGGGACGTTGTTTGAGGGTCAAGGAACGAGGGGAACTGAGTTGGCTGTGCAGGGGGCCCAGCGCCCCTGGGGTGGGCAGTGCCTACTGCCCCAGCCAGGGAGGGGCATCAGCATCCCTCCCCCCTCGTGGCATCCTGGGACACCTTCTTTTGACAGCAGCCAGTACTCTTCTGGTGACCACGGAGAAATGGAATATTCCCTGTGACAAGGATGTCACAGTCATTACCAACTGCAGCCCTCTTATGTGAGCCAGTGAGCCCTCAGGAAACTCAGGAGGGAAGAAGAATCCCTGCCAGCTAGCAGCCATCAGACTGCAGCCACTCTCTGTGGTGAGCTCGGAGGAAAGCAAGCCCAGGATGTGAAACCACAGAACACTGGCCCCCGCTAGCTGAGGTGCGTATGAAAGGAATGATTTCAGTGGACCCAGACTCTTGCATCTTCCCCTACGTAGAAAAGCACTAAATTCCTTAACTTGGGTTATCTGGTTTTCTTTCACAATAATCTTTTGAGGTTCAGACTCCCTGCTATTTTAGTCTCAAAATTTCTAAATGAATTGGCTCCTCCCCTCACTTCTTTGGGACGGTTTTCTCAGGGTCACTTGAGATGCTGTCTCCTGGGCTTGAAGTGCTAAAAATTCCCACTGAATAAAACATAACTCTCAACTTCAAGGTTGTGAATATTTTTTAAGTCAACAATTACAGTAACCACAAAGGGACCAGAACATATTCCTCTCCTATGCCTGAACTCTACGAGGATGCAAAGCCTTCATACCAGTAGAGGTATCAAGGTATACCTGTGTGTCTATCTGCCTCCTCAGGGAATCCAAATGAATTTGAATGAGTGTCTCCTGCTTCTAGGATCTGCTGTACTGATTGAGGATCTGAAGTTTTATTCACTGGGGAAACATTATCCTTGAAACTTGCTTTCAAGAAGAAGTAACTGGATTATCCTCAGTTGAAGGACTGGGAAGATTTTGCTCAGTATAGGTGGCTGAGCAGGTTAAACTCAGTGAAAAAGGCACTGGGAAGACTCAGTTTGGATACTGAGTGGTTATCCTCTGCAGGTTATCCTCAGTTAAAAAGGTACTGGGAAGACTTAGTTTGAATATTGAGGGGTTATCCTCAGCTTACAGACTGGGAAGACTTTGCTCAAACACAGTAAGGTGAAACGGAGTTATTGGGGGAAGATTGGCTGTCATTTTTCCTAGAATTGGTTACCTTAATAGAGTTTGTTGAAATAAAACTGAAATCTTATGAGAGCCTCTGAGCTCTGGACAAGGGATTCTCTCCTCCTGGCTGGCAATGGCTTTCTCAGGAAAGCTTGCAGGAGTGGAGGAGGAAAGACCTCATGCTTCGCAGTTATCCCTGTAAGGAAACTCGTGCACTTAACTAACCGGCTCAGCCAGGGACTCACATAATAACTGGCCGGTCTGCGACATGAGCACTTGTGGAAGTCTGAACTGCGCTGGAACCACCTGAGACACGTAAGAGGGGGCTGACACAGCTATGGGGCAAAACCAAGAAAGTCAAACTCTCAAGCACCACACTGGGCCCATCACACACACTCGTCGCTAGCAATTTTTTTTTGACAAACTGACTTCACAGTGGGAAATAAAGGTTCGAAAATAAAAGAGAGAAGAACAACAGATTGCCGGCCTCCAGCTACCACCAGGGCTGCCCTGATGGTTCAGACAGTAAAGAATCTGTTTGCAAGGTGGAAGACCTGTGTTTGATCCCTGGGTTGGGAAGATCCCCTGGATGAGGGCATGGCAACCCATCCCATGGACAGAGGACTCTGGGCAGGCTACAGCCCATGGGGTCACACAGAGTCAGGCACGACTGAGTGACTAAGCACAGCACAGCTAATATCCCAACTGGGTAAATATATGTACAAAAATTACAAGTATTTGCTTAATTGGAAGTTAAAAGAAATCAAGCCCTAAAAATGAGGGGCTTTTCTACTGTGTACACAATTAAATTAAGGTTAAAAAAAAGCTGGCTTGGTGAAACTTTAAACAAAGGCCTTCTAGAGGGAAACTTGCATTTCTCTATGCCTCTGAGTCAACAAAAGACTCCGAAATGTTTGGTGCAATCTCAAAAATGACAGAATGATCTCTGTTTCCAAGGCAAACCATTCAGTATCACAGTAATCCAAGCCTATGCCCCAACCAGTAATGCTGAAGAAGCTGAATGGTTCTATGATGACCTACAAGACCTTCTAGAACTAACACCCAAAAAAGATGTCCTTTTCATCATAGGGGCCTGGAGTGCAAAAGTAGGAAGTCAAGAGATACTTGGAGTAACAGGCAAATTTGGCCTTGGAGTACAAATGAAGCAGGGCAAAGGCTAACAGAGTTTTACCAAGAGAACGCACTGGTCATAGCAAACACCGTCTTCCAACAACACAAGAAAAGATTTGACACATGGACATCACCAGATGATCAACACTGAAATCAGATTGATTATATCCTTTGCAGCCAAAGATGGAGAAAGAAGCTCTATAAAGTCAGCAAAAACAAGACCAAGAGCTGACTGTGACTCAGATCATGAACTCCTTATTGTAAAATTCAGACTTAAATTGAAGAAAGTAGGGAAAACCACTAGACCATTCAGGTATGACCTAGATCAAATCCTTTACAATTATACAGTAGAAGTGACAAATAGATTCAAGGGATTAGATCTGATAGAGTGCATGAAGAACTATGGATAGAGGTTCATGACATTGTACAGGAGGCAGGGATCAAGACCATCCCCAAGAAAAAGAAATGCAAAAAAGCAAAATGGTTGTCTGAGGAGGCCTTACAAATAGCTGAAAAAATAAGAGAAGTGAAAGGTAAAGGAGAAAAGGAAAGATATACCCATTTGAATTCAGAGTTCCAAAGAATAGCAAGGAGAGATGAGAAAGCCTTCCTCAGTGATCAGTGCAAAGAAATAGAGGAAAACAATAGAATAGGAAAGACTAAAGATCTCTTCAAGAAAATTAGAGATACCAAGGGAACATTTCATGCAAAGATGGGCACAATAAACAACAGAAATGGTATGGACCTAACAGAAGCAGAAAATATTAAGAGGTGGCAAGACTACACAGAAGAACTGTACAAAAAGGATCTTCATGACCCAGATAACCATGACAGTGTGATCACTCACCTAGAGCCAGACATCCTGGAATGTGAAGTCAAGTGGGCCTTAGGAAGCATCACTACGAACACAGCTAGTACAGGTGATGGAATTCCAGTTGAGCTATTTCAAATCCTAAAAGATGATGCTGTGAAAGTGCTGCACTCAGTATGCCAGCAAATTTGGAAAACTCAGCAGTGGCCACAGGACTGGAAAAGGTCAGTTTTCATTCCAGTCCCAAAGAAAGGCAATGCCAAAGAATGTTCAAACTACCGCACAATTGCACTCATTTCACATGCTAGCAAAGTAACGCTCAAAATTCTCCAAGCCAGGCTTCAACAGTACATGAACCATGAACTTCCAGATGTTCAGGCTGGATTTAGAAAAGGCGGAGGAACCAGAGATCAAATTGCCAACATCTACTGGATCATAGAAAAAGAGAATTCCAGAAAAACATCTATTTCTGCTTTATTGACTATGCCAAAGTCTTTGGGTAGATCATAAGAAACTGTGGAAAATTCTTCAAGAGATGAGAATACCAGCCCGCTTTATCTGCCTCCTGAGAAATCTGTATACAGGTCAAGAAACAACAGTTAGAACCGGACATGGAACAACAAATTGGTTCTAAAATGGGAAAGGAGTATGTCAAGGCTGTATATTGTCACCCTGCTTATTTAACTTATATGCAGAGTACATCATGTGAAATGCCAGGCTGGATAAAGCACAAGCTGGGATTAAGATTGCCAGGAGAATATCAATAACCTCAGATTCGCAGATGACACCACCCTTATGGCAGAAAGTGAAAAGAGCCTCTTGATGAAAGTGAAGGAGGAGACTGAAAAAGTTGACTTAAAACTCAACATTCAAAAAACGAAGATCATGGCATCCGGTCCCATCACTTCATGGCAATAGATGGGGAAACAATGGAAACAGTTTCAGACTTTATTTTGGGGGGCTCCAAAATCACTGTAGATGGTGACTGCAGCCATGAAATTAAAAGATGCTTGATACTTGTAAGAAAAGCTATGACCAACCTAGACAGCATATTAAAAAGCAGAAATGTTACTTTGCCAACAGAGGTCTGTCTAGTCAAGGCTATGGTTTTTCCAGTGGTCGTGTATGGATGTGATAGTTGGACTATAAAGAAAGCTGAGTGCCAAAGAATTGATGCTTTTGAACTGTGGTGTTGGAGAAGACTCTTGAGAGTCCCTTGGACTGCAAGGAGTTCCAACCAGTCTATCCTAAAGGAGATCAGTCCTGAGTGTTCATTGGAAGGACTGATGCTGAAGCTGAAACTCCAATACTTTGGTCACCTGATGCAAAGAACTGACTCATTGGAAAAGACCCTGATGCTGGGAAAGATTGAAGGTTGGAGGACAAGGGGATGACAAAGGATGAGATGGTTGGATGGCATCACTGACTCAATGGACATAGCTTTGGGTAAACTCCAGGAGTTGGTGATGGACAGGGAGTCCTGGTGTGCTGCAGTCCATGGGGTCGCAAAGAGTCAGACAGGACTGAGTGACTGAACTGAAACAGCAGGGAGGGAATTCAGCTCCACCCATGAACAGAAAATTGGATTAAAGATTTACTGAGCATGGCCCCACCCATCAGAACAAGACCCAATTTCCCCCTCAGTCAGTCTCTCCCATCAGGAAACTTCCATAAGCCTCTTATCCTTCTCCATCAGAGGGCAGACAGACTGAAAACCACAATCACATAATTAAATTTAGTTTGAAGTTAACTAAATAAATTTTGTTTAGTAAGCTAATAATGCAAGACAGAAAGTTGATTTCTCTATTAGAAGTGCCTCTTTCTGATAACAGATGGTGTGAGTTTCTGTGTCCTCAAGTGATCTCTGTTTGTTTTCTTTTGTCACTTTGGTTAAATGAAAAAGTATTGTTTCAATGACTTATGATCCTGTTGCATTATAAAACTTTTTGATTTTTTTAAACAAACTTTCCAAATGACAAAATCTAAGTAAAGCTCTTTTAGCCTCCAGCTGACTCTGGATGCTTCAAAGAAACATCTCTGGGACATCTCAGAGAGGAATGCTAACCTACATTTATTTGGGATTTTAAATTCAGAAATATTATCAAATGATTGGAGGTGAACTTTAGGTTGCAATGCATGGATAAATGTCATCAATATAAATATTCCAAAATGTAAATGGAATCTCTAACATCTGATATGTCCTGATGTAGAGTGAAAAAGTTGGCTTAAAGCTCAATATTCAGAAAACTAAGATCATGGCATCCGGTCCCATCACTTCATGGGAAATAGATGGGGAAACAGTGGAAACAGCGTCAGACTTTATTTTGGGGGGCTCCAAAATCACTGTAGATGGTGACTGCAGCCATGAAATTAAAAGACGCTTACTCCCTGGAAGGAAAGTTATGACCAACCTAGATAGCATATTCAAAAGCAAAGACATTACTTTGCCAACAAAGGTCCATGTAGTCAAGGCTATGGTTTTTCCAGTAGTCATGTATGGCTGTGAGAGTTGGACTGTGAAGAAAGCTGAGCACCGAAGAACTGATGTTTTAGAACTGTGGTGTTGGAGAAGACTCTTGAGAGTCCCTTGGACTGCAAGGAGATCCAACCAGTCCATTCTAAAGGAGATCAGTCCTGGGTGTTCTTTGGAAGGAATGATGCTAAAGCTGAAACTCCAGTACTTTGGCCACCTCATGTGAAGAGTTGACTCATTGGAAAAGACTCTGATGCTGGGAGGGATTGTGGGCAGGAGGAAAAGGGGATGACAGAGGATGAGATGGCTGGATGGCATCACTGACTCAATGGACATGAATTTGAGTGAACTCCGGGAGTTGGTGATGGACAGGGAGGCCTGACGTGCTGCAATTCATGAGGTCGCAAAGAGTCAGACACGACTGAGCAACTGAACTGAACTGAATTGAATGTTATTAGTCATAATTCTAATTATTATCCTAAAATGTTGTATGTTGAAGAAATATACAAGTTTCTTGCTAATTACATTAGCCATGCTATTTTAAGTTCTGTCCTTTATAGACAGTCATAATTTTACATTGCTTTTACAGAATGTAGATTTTCAAAAAAACTCATAAAAAGAACTTTTGAAACAAGTATAAGTTTCTGATAGCCTGTAGATAATACCACTGAAAATGAAAGTGAAGTTGCTCACTTGTGTCCGACTCTTTGCAAACCCGTGGACTGTAACCACCAGGCTCCTCCGTCCATGGAATTCTCCAGGCAAGAATACTGGAGTGGGTTGCCATTTCCTTCGCCAGGGGATCTTCCCGACCCAGGGATCAAACCCAGGTCTCCCACATTGCAGGCAGACGCTTTAACCTCTGAGCTACCAGAGAAGCCCCAGTAGCACTGAATTGGGTAAAAATGACAAAATTAATTTTAAAAAATCTGATTACTTTATGCAGACATAGGAATCAATTACATAAGACTGAATAAACTGATGAATATAATTTATAACTTTATGACTTTGGAAAATAAACTAGATTGGACCTTTGTTTTCTAATAAAACTTTTCTCTTGTACTGTGAGCACAAGTTGATAAAGTATACCTTTGTAAGCCAAGATAAAGCATTTATCTTTTTCTCTCTACCTGATCCTGACAGAATTTGGCTTCTCTAACTGTCTCTCCTGTGGACTTGATGGTTTATTGCAATTGGATTACAACTAGTTGTATTAATCATTGTTTTAATTTGTTCTTTGTTTCCAAATTGTTTAGGCTTGTGTCTCTGATACACTATGACTTTGTCAATGTTACTAGCTACATTACTTATATCTTGTCTATTTTATAAGATTGTTTAGGCCTCCAACAACAATAATGATGACTAGGTGACTTGAAGCAGTTGATCAGATATACAGTTCTATATGCAATCAGCGGTTGTAATAGTGCAACTCTAGATATCGGAAGACACAACAAGGGAAAACATTTCTTGACTAGTAAGACAGGATCCATAGAATCTTTTATTAACTATCGTTGAGCCTAGTCCAAAAATTAGCACTTCTGGAATGGCACATCAATACGAAATTTTGCTTGCTCTGAGATGAACCTCCCAGCACTGTGGGACAAAAATTGGTCATGATATGTCTCCCAAATATGGGCTGAATTTTGGGCCAAGAGAGGAAACTGATCAATGGAATATTTCTTGCCATATCAGTAAACAAGGATGTCACAGTCATTACCAATTGCAACCCTCTTATGTGACCCAGTGAGCCCTCAGGGAACTCAGGAAGGAGAAGAATCCCTGCCATCTAGCAGCCATTAGACTGCAGCCACTCCCTACGGTGAACCCGGAGGAGAGGAAGCTCAGGATGTCAAAACACAAGATACTGTCTTGATAGCTGAGGTGCATAAGAAAGGAATGATTTCAGTGAATCCAGACTCTTGCATCTTCCCATACATAGAAAAGTGTTAAATTCCTTAACTTGGGTTATCTGGTTTTCTTTAATTAGCAATAATATTGTTATTATTGTTCAGACTCCCTGCCCTTTGTTGCAGAACTTCTATAAAACCTGGCTCCTCCCCTCGCCTCCTTGGAGCAGTTCTCTCAGGGTCACTTGAGATGCTGTCTCTTGGGCTTGAAGTATCCAAAATTTCCACTGAATAGAACATTATTCTCAACTTTTAAGTTGTGAGTATTTTTTCAGTTGACACCACCTTGCAAAAATGATCCAGTCTCAGCCCCAAGACCTTGGCAGATGTTACCCACTTTCCCATGGGAGCAGCCTAGCCTTCAACAGCCCAAGAGAAGGGTGGATCAACCTTAGACACTTCTGAGATGGCAGCGGGTGAGTAAGACAGCTCTTCCCTTTCCTGAAATAGGACTGAAACAGAGCTCATCTAAGATCTCTCCTCCCAATGCACCATCCCAAAGTGGTGAAACCATTTCCTTTATACTAAGATAAACCTAGAAGAAAAAAGCAGGTCTATGGAGCAAATAGATAAGGTCATGCTGCAAGACATCCATCTTTATAAAGCAAAATAGATTTCAGCAGTCTCCTATTAACATTCTCGATTCCCTTCCTGTCACTTCTTTATAAATATTATGACTACTGTGTGTAATTAGGAAGCACAGGTAGACTAATAACCACAGTTCTCCTAATTTTCTGTTTCGAGGTGTGGTTTTCAGGGACAGCTTGAATTATGTTAGGCCAAATGGCAACCCACTCCAGTGTTCTTGCCTGGAGAATCCCAGGGATGGCAGAGCCTGGTGGGCTGCCATCTATGGGGTTGCACAGAGTCGGACACGACTGAAGTGACTTAGCAGAATGCCCTTATTGGGAATAAACATTCTCCTTGGAATAAAACATCCTCAATACTATTGGAAAAGAAGTAAATAATCCATTTGAAAGCCATGTTTTTAAAAGTTTAAGCCTCAAAAGGAGGATTTGAAAACCCTTGAGGAGGGGATAAACAATGACAAAAGGCAAAATAAATGTTTAAAAACAAATGATTGTCTAATAAATGATTTCTCTCTCTCTCTTTTTTTCTTATCTATTATAACTTCTCTGGTGGCTCAGATGGTAAAGAGTCTGCCTGCAAAGCAGGAGACCCAGGTTCAATCCCTGGGTGAGGAAAATCCCCTGGAGAAGGAGATGGCAAGCCACTCTGGTATTCTTGCTTGAAGAATCCTATGGGCAGAGGAGCCTGGTGGGCTATACCCCATGGGGTCACAAAGAGTTGGACATGACTGAGCGACTAACACACACACACACAGTAACATGATGTGTTGGTCTGTATTACAGACTGGGGCTCAAGAACGTGTGGAATAAAAGTATATTTTAGGACATGGGAAACACAACAGATAGGATTCATTCTCTAATTTTTTATCTTGAGTCTTTGCTGTTTTAATCATATTCTGCAGATATCCTTAACATAAAAGATAGAATATATTTAGAATATATATAGAATATATATTTTTAGAACTATTTGCCATTCTTACCAACAAATTCCGTCGTCACTTGTGTGTCCACAGTTCCCAGCTGGAGTGCCACTCACGGCTTTGTGATGAGCACATTGACAGGAGCAGGCATCTTTAAAATTATACACTGAAAATACGTTTTTTTTCTCATAGTGCTCTACCTCCACCTTGTTTCATTACCCAGAAGTCAGATTTCTTAAAAACTATCTCACATAACGCCCCTGGCTCTTTTGATTTTTATCTTTAAGGATCTTCTTCACAAGCTCAGGCAACCTTTTTTTTTTTACTTTCAATAATGTGTGAAAAAGACACACTTTGCTGATCAGCTCAGACATATGTGTTGTGTTGTGCTTAGTCGCGCAGTTGTGTCCGACTCTTTGCAACCCCATGAACTGTAGCCCACCAGGCTCCTCTGTCCATGGGGATTCTCTAGGCAAGAATACTGGAGTGGGTTGCCATGCCTCCTCCAGGGGATCTTCCCAATCCAGGGATCAAACCCAGGTCTCCTGCATTGCAGGCTTCCCTGGTGGCTCAGCTGGTGAAGAATTCGCCTGCAATGCAGGAGACCAGATTTGATCCCTGGATTGGGAAGATCCCCTGGAGAAAGGAAAGGCTACCCACTTCAGTATTCTGGTCTGGACAATTCCATGGACTGTGTAGACCATGGGGTCGCAAAAAGTCAGATATGACTGAGCGACTTTCACTCACTTTTTTCAAAAGCACCTGAGTCTAGGAAAGGCCCAGCTCCTAATTAGCTGCCCAGAGAATGGTTCACTGTGTGGGAAATCTGTTAAGTACTTCTAGTGGGTTTTGTAGGACCTGAGGGAGCTGATACTACATTTTCAACCAGGCAAACTAAAAAGCTAACACTTTTTAATGACTAAGTGGCCCCCTGCTATGAGGAATGCAGATGTTCAAAGCTCTGGAGAGCAACTCTAGAAATCCTAGTCAAGTTCCATAGGCCCAGGAGAACCTTATAAAAGCTTAGACTTTGGATAAATACTACCTGTGGGGTTTTCTTTTTTTTTTTTTTTTTTTAATTTTAAGATTGTAAATTTATAGAATTTTTTGGTGGGTTTTTTTTGGTTGACTTTAAAAGAAGTAAAAAATGCATTGACATTTGAGGTGTACTCGGAATAAAGGTAATTTGGAAGTGTCTACACCTCTCCTATTAAACTCAGAGTAATATGTAGGAAGGTTACCTGTAGTTTTTAAATCTCTTCTAATTAATAGTGTCTTCTAAGAATCCAAATAAAGTTTTGGATTTTCTCCAGCAAAAGGATGTGATTACAAAATTTGCTTCAGATTTCAGTACCATATATAAAGTTTTTGTTATTCGAAGCTACACAGCATGTTAAAAAAAAAGAAAAAACAAACCCTTGGTCTCTGAGGAGATTGAGCCAACATCCCACCTCTGACTTTTCTTTGTCAAACGCTTCAGTGTTACCAATAAATACATAAAGAAATTTTAGTAGAATTGTTTTTCTAAACTTGTATTTGAGTTAAGCAATTTGGTCTTTTGCACATTATTTTTAATTTTCTTCTTTGAATGTTATTTTTAATAGCTTGCTTGTATATTTTAGCAAGGAATTAGCTCCCCTTGCCAAATCCCACTAATAAATAGGACTGTCTGAGGCCGTGGCTCTCTAGCAGCTGAACACAGAGTCCAGAATTAGTCCCTGGCTGAATCTCTGTCTCCAGGAAATGCTCATTTTGACACATGGTGATGTCATCATCTGGGGAAGTATCCAAAACATAAGGTTTAAAAACTGAACCCCACAGACCCCAAGCTAATGTCTTCAGAATGACATATTTTCTTTTTTCAGAGCAAAGAAAATAACGACTCAATCATAGAATCAGTATAAGTTGAGGTATTTCTGAACTGGAAGGAGGAGTGTCACGTTGGAGGAAGATATTTCGAGAGCCTACTCTGCCAATGCATTGTTAGGTAGTGAGAGGGGATAAAGAGTCATTGAAGACCTCATCCCTACCTTAGATTTTGCCATCTGGTTGGGGAGACAGAATAAACATACTGGATAATAAAGCTGTTGTATGTTAAGTTTCAAGTCAGCACAGCACAAGAATTTCTAAAGTACAGAGAAGAGCTTGGTGTGAGCTGCTTTAGGCTGGAAGCTTTCCTGCAGAGTGTCCTAGGCCTAGACAGGTGAAATACAGGGCAAGAAAGCCAAGCTGGAAGAATGCAGAGATTTTTAATTTGATATTTTCTGTGCTGTATATAGGGCTTCCCAGGTGGCATTAGTGATAAAGAACCCGCCTGCCAATGTAGGAGACATAAGAGACAGGAGTTTGATCCCTGGGTTGGGAAGATCCCTTCGAGGAGGGCATGGCAACCCACTTCAGTCTTGCCTGGAGAATCCCACGGACAGAGGAGTGTGCTGGGCTACAGTCCATAGGGTCGCACATGAGTTGGACATGACTGAAGTGACTTAGCACGCACGCACGTGCTGTATATAAGAAATAAAGGGTGTACATTTACAGTATCGCCAAATGTAGACTGTAGAAGACAGGTCCGTGAAGCCACTGGGACTTTGTAAAGGTTGTGGATAAATCTACAAGAAGCCACGATTGGGTGCAATAAAGCTCCAAGGAGAAAATGCCCTTCCATTCCATATGTGCATGGAATCTTCACAAGGAAACCAAACAATGATCAAAACAGCAATTCCTGCCCTAGATATGAAAGAAAAAGTTAGAGGGGACCCAAGCTTTTGCTTCTAGAATAAATCTGAGGGTAGGGTTGGCTGAGAGATCAAGTAAGGAAAACCCGAGTCCAGAAGAATGCTGAGGTCAGGGAAATTATTTTGGGAGCTTGAAGTTCATATCAAGTATGTTAAGGAGTGGCTGCAAAGGCATCTGGCTCGTGTTACTCCCTCCTGCCCCAGCAGCAAGGTGACTTACAGGGAGCATGAGGCTGCCTGCATGCAAGGGTGGGATGAGAGCAATCCCCGCCTCCCCCGCCACTCCCTGCCCCACTTCAGTTACTATTGGGTTTACTTGCTAGTGATTCCGTTTCTCAGTGACTTTAACCTTAACCAGTATAAGAATGAAAGTTATTCTAAATAGTCTAGTCAAAATCAGGTCCCACTCTCCACTCCCCAATTCCAAACCATTAAAATTTAAGGCTCTACGTAAAGCAGGTTTGTGCTAATAATAGGTCTTATGTAGGTGAAAAAAATCACTAAGTTAATGATAGGATCTAGGGAGCCAGGGCTAGATCAGTTCCTAGATGGAAGTGGTGAGTTTCCTCATGGTCTCACAAACTTCTTCTTTTTTTTTTTTTAAGTTATTTTAATTGGAGGCTAACTACTTCACAACACTGTAGAGGTTGTGCCATACATTGACATGAATCCGCCATGGGTGTACTTGTGTTCCCCATCCTGAACCCCCCTCCCACCTCCCTCCCCATCCCATCCCTCTGGGTCATCCCAGTGCACCGGCCCTGCGCACCTGTCTCAAGCGTCGAACCTGGACTGGCGATCTGTTTCACATGTGGTAATATACACGTTTCAATGCTAGTCTCTCAGATCTCTCACAAACTTGTATTTCTGCCCAGCAGTAGTAACACAAGCTACCTATGTTGAAGGCTTCCAGTGTGCTGACACTGTGCTCAGAATTTTATGTTCCTTATCCCATATAACAACCAAACAGCAATAAACCTGTGAGGCAGATAGTGTCCTGCTATTACACAGGGAAAAACTAGTAAACGGTCAGGCTGGGAGGCAGGCATTTTAAAAGATGACTAACTCTGTCCCCCACATCCTGCCTCCTCCTGGATGCCCTTCCCACTCCACTCTGCCCACCCATCCTGAGTGAAGGCCCAGCTTACATCCTATGTCCTCTGGTGAATGCTCCTGCTGCCTACCTTGACCCCATCTCAAAACAGCACGTTGGTAAGACATGGAGTAGTGATTTCATAACCTAATCAGAATTAAAGCATATTGAAGACTTACTGTATACGAGGAATTGTTATAAGAACTGTATATGGACTAACTGACTTTGCTCTCACAGCAAGGCTATGAGGTCATATGAGGTCAGTGCTTTTACTATTTCTGCTTTAGAGTTGGAAAAACCAAGGCAGAGGGAGGTTAAGTAACTGTCCTAAGAGCACAGCATTATTTAATAATATGTGTGAACTGGTAAGGGCTTCCCAGGTGGCACTAGTGGTAAAGAATTTGCCTTCCAATATAAGAGATGCAAGAGATGCAGGTTTGATCCCTGGGTCAGAAAGATCCCCTGAAGGAGCGCATGGCAATCCCATGGACAGAGGAGCCTGGCAGGCTACAGTCTATAGGATTGCACAGAGTTGGACACGACTGAAGTGACTTACAGGCAGGCACATGAACATGTAGAATAGAATCTGGTGTATGAGCCTGTAAGGGTTACCTATTATCATTGTCTCGTTCTACCTCCTCTCCAAAAACATTCTCTGTCTCCATTCAGTTGATTCATCTTTCCAGGAAAAAAGTAACACGTCTTCAAAGAGTCAAATG
Source organism: Bison bison bison (assembly GCF_000754665.1). NCBI lineage: Eukaryota > Metazoa > Chordata > Mammalia > Artiodactyla > Bovidae > Bison > Bison bison. The sequence continues at coordinate 4,012,326 of NW_011494718.1, forward strand.
CTGGTTATATAGAAAGTTTCATAGTTGTCGTTCATTTAACCACTATTCATTGAACACCCACCATGTGCCAGGCACTGTTCTAGGCATCAGGATACAACAGAGAAGCAAACAGGGCATCCTCATGAAAGTCCTAGAAAGGGAATGTGTTGGTGCCATTATTACAAATGATAAACCTGAGGCTTACCCTAGCCAGTTGAAGGTTCAAGGTTTAAATTTAAATCTCTCAAAAGTTCTGGGTTCCACCCCACCATGCCCAGGAAATAATGCTACTTCGATCTACTATTCCCTTAATATAAACTCTTCTCCCCCAGGGGACACAGTATTTGGAAATTAGGAAGCTATTGTTTCTCTTCCTCACATTTAGGTTACAGCTTCCCAATAACGTCATCATCACCCCAAAACAGTACTTAAAGAATATACGCACCCTAATGTTCATTGAAGCAGTATTTAAAAGGATCAAGACATGGAAGCAACCTAAATGTCCATTGACAGGTGAATGGATAAAGATGTGGTATATATACAATAAAATATTACTCAGCTATAAAAAAAGTGAAATAATGCCATTTGCAGGAACATAGATGAATTTAGAGATTATCATACTAAGTAAAATAAGCCATATAGAGAAAGACAAATAGCACACAGTGCTTATATGTGGCATCTAAAAAATGATGAACTTATTTATAAAATGGAAACAGATTCACAGACATAGAAAACAAACTTAGCATTACCAAAGGGGAAAGAGTGCATGCTCAGTCGCTCAATCATGTCCAACTCTTTGGGATTAATATACACATACTGCTGCTGCTGCTGCTGCTAAGTCGCTTCAGTCGTGTCTGATTCTGTGCCACCCCATAGACGGCAGCCCACCAGGCTCCCCCGTCCCTGGGATTCTCCAGGCAAGAACACTGGAGTGGGTTGCCATTTCCTTCTCCATAAATCAACCATACTTCAGTTTAAAAAGACTACATGCATGCTGGGCCACTGGCAAAGCGGCCCCCCTGCATCCCCCTGCTCCCCAGGAAAGTCTTCAAGCAGATGAACTGCTGGGGCAGGGGAAGCAGAGTCCTGGTTGCTGTATGTGTGGGGGGTAGGGTGGCCTTAAGCCCCAATAACTCGGCCTTGTCCTCAAATCCCTAAGGTGACCTCCAATAAGCCCTCAAGGAGCTCTACTGCTCCACAGGACATAAGAGAGACCATTGTGATTGAGGGGAAAGCTCTATTTGGGAAATCATAAAGCCTCTTTTAAAAGCACTTTAGGTTATTTATTTAACCAACACCCATGTATCGTTTACTATGAGCCAGACACTGTTCAAAGCGTTTTACAAATCCTAACTTCTGTTAGATCTTGATATGAGCCCTAATTTGCTCCTTACAAGTTATGTGGCTATGGTCTAATCATTTAACTTCTTTGAGCCTCAGTTTCTTCATCTGTTAAATGGGAATAATAAAATCTATCAAACTGCAAGAATCGAATGAAATGTCACATGCTAGTGCTTTGGAAACTAACACATGTGAGTTATTGTCGTTTTTTGAGTCATTGTCACTTTGGTAATTGTTGTTGTACAAAAGAGTTAGATGTTTCTCCTCCTAGGAGCTTCTGATCTGTGATGTCAGGAGAGGACTTAGTCAAGCCCAAGCTGTAGAGATTGGGCAGTAGAACCAGAAATTGCACCTCACATTTCAGAAGAGCATGAAATAGTAAGATTTCAGTTAGACTCTTGCCTGGAGAATCCCATGGACGGAGGAGCCTGGTGGGCTGCCGTCTATGGGGTCACACAGAGTCAGACACGACTGAAGCAACTTAGCAGCAGCAGCAGCAGAATGGTGTGTGTATGTGTGTGAATGATTACTACAATAAACCTGGTCAATGTTTAACCCACAGGACTTTGGTCCCTTCATGATTCCCTTATCTTATTTCCACTCACCTTTCAGGTTTCAGCTTAAAATTGCTTCCTCTTGGAAGCCCTCCTGATTCCCAAGACCTGTGTAAGGGATTTTTTTGTGTGCTCCCACAGCATTCTATACTTGCCAGCTTCTTTCCTTCATGGTTTTCTTGTCTAGATCCTCAGCCAGACCATAAGCTCAACGAGGAACTAAGCCATACCCATCTTTTTCAGCCTTGTACAATATCTAATCCTGGCACTTTGTGGGACCTCAGTAAATAGTTGTGTGAAAAGGTGATTATGTATCGGGACTGAAGAGGTGGGAGGAACTTAGGTTCCCAGTATATTTTTAGGAGACCTCCAGAAATTTGCTTTGCCAAGAATACAGATCTTTTCTTATTATCATAAAACACATGGGGATCACGTCCTAAGATGACTCTGAGACCAGGCCAGCGCCCAAGGTCACACTGGAAGTGCTCAGAAAGTATCTTTATCTCTGATTCCTAGGTGACCTTTGCCCACTATTAAAGACTTTCGCGTGACAGATTATTCTTGATGGTGTGTGTCTATCATGAAGGCTTAAATCCAGTTTGGCAATTTGAGCAAGATGGGAGAGGTTCTCCTTTTTAAGAACTCAGCCTCCGAAGTGTAGACAAGCTTGGGAGAGACTGGAAGGAAATCCAAACTGTTTTATTATGGGACTTGTTGGGGGCGTAAGAGTATCCTTGTCGGCTTCAGAAGGGTCAGCGAGTATGCTGTTCGCTGAAAAATTTCATCCATTGCAAAGAGATGAAGTGGTATTGAGAATGAAATGAAATGTCATCCCCAGTGAAATGAAATGTCTGGGGGAAGGGAAACGCGGCTGACAAGGATGACAGAGTTGACAGCCGTGGGCAGACAACCGTTTAGCATAAGTTAATTTACCGGCCAGCTCAGTCCAAAAGGGTGCTCATATCTGGCTCACACTATGATATATTAGACTGTGACACGATGGTAGGAGGAGAGAGAAAAGGGCCATTTCCAAGGACATAATGTATTTTATGTATGATTTGCAGAAGCGTAAAAAAGACCAAGATGAAACCGCTTTTCATCTTTTTTAGACTCCTTATCTCCTTGTGTCCACACCAGCTTCTTCTCTGGAATGCAGGATTCAAGCAATGATGCATCAAGTTAAACTATGCATCTCCATGGAGGCGAATAAGAGAGTTCACTGTAATCAGCCAGAGAGACGCGTGTATCGTATACCTGCAAAGGTGAGTATGTGGTTAGTTTTCCGTGAGTTAGAATCGGAAAGCAGGTCAGCCACAAAACAGACATATCTCTTTGCACTGGAGATTGGTAAATAAAGTCTCTGGTTGTAATTCAGAAACAGTTAAAGTGAACTGAATAAGACCATGGTTTCTAAAAACCTGAAATTATTCAGAAGACTAGATGACAGCCTTATGTGCTTTTCCTGACAAAAACAATTCCTAGTAAAGCACTTGAAAGCTTTGCCTTTTCTCCCTAAGCTTACAGGGAGAGAAGCACAGAAGCAATTACACAGATGAAACGTCAATGAGGAAATGACAAAAAAACACGATTAGACTGTAAGCCACTCCCCTTGGGGCACCTTGGACAGCGTAGGTGTTCAAGTTCCTTTATACAAGGAGGTGAGGGTGTCCTTCTCAAGGAGGACCGGGGTCTTTTGACATCTGAAACTGATTGGAAGAACGATCCAGGGACCCTGTCGTCGCGGTTAGCTGTCACATGCTGGTCAGTTACAGTAGAGGGCCAGGGAAAAGAGAAGCCAATGCCCCGGGCACGAGGACTATGCCCAGTCTGGGTATGGCTTCCACCTCTCCAGCCTTTATACCTGCCTGGTCCCAAGGTGCCTCGGAAGCACTCAGGTGGCTAGGACAGGTGAAGTTTTTGCTCTTATTCAGTCGATAAGGTATATCTGACTCTCTGTGAATGCACGGACTGCAGCATACCAGGCTCCTCTGTCCTCCACTATCTCCTGGAGTTTGCTGAAATTCATGTCCATTGAGTCGTTGATGCTGTCTAACCATCTCATGCTTTGCTGCCCCCTTGTCTTTTTGCCTTCAATTTTCTTCAACATCAGGGTCTTTTTCACTGAGATGGCTCTTTGCATCAGGTGGCCAAAGTATTGGAGCTTTAGCTTTAGCATCAGTCCTGCTAATGAATATTCAGGGTTGATTTCCTTTAGGACTGACTGGTTTGATCTTGTTGTTCAAGAGACCGTCAAGAGTTTTCTCCAACAACCACAGTTCAAAAGCATCAATTCTTTGGTGCTTAGCCTTATTTATGGTTCAACTCTCACATCCATACCTGACTACTGGAAAAAACATAGCTTTGACTAGATGGGTAGGGGCTACAGATAAAATACCTTGCCTACCAATGGCTGTCATTTGATTTGCAGAGTCCACGCTCTTGAAGTTTTGGATTGAAATGTAAAATGGGATCATGTTATAAATGCACTTCAGGAGTTGATTGTGTAAAGGACATCCAAAGGACTTCCCTCAATTGCAAACTGTAAAGCAAGACATTACAGATAGTAGTATTTTAACCAATATAGCCTTTAAATTTGACTTTAAATGGCAGGTTTTCTTGTGGTGAAAAACCTTTATATTCTGAAATCTATTTCTGTAATTATTTTGTGTTGCAAAGCAGTAGATTAATAAGTCATTAAATGTAAAATATATTCACTATTTTCTTAAGGTACAAAACAGCAAAAAGTCGCCCTCTCTAAATTCTGTGAGGTAGAAATATATTTTTGCTATTATTTCATTAAAGAAATACTAATTTGACATACAAAAAGTAAAAAGGACATAGCATAAAGGTCAGTTGACAATAAATACAGGTGAAATATAGTTTTACAAATGTATACCTAGTGTTTGACTTAAGGAGAATTGCAACGTGAAATTTTATTTCATAGTATTACATTTATATAATTGTGAGTGTGATGCACATTTGCCAGCTTGTGGGTATATATTCAATGAGATACCATGAAGCAGAGCAGAAATTTTCAGTTTATCCTTATATTTTGTGTTTATCATTCACTATGAAACTGTGTTTCTCAAAGATTTGGTAACAAAAAATGGAAGTAACACTCTTCATGACATTTCCCTAAATTTGGACTGTTTCTTGTAAACTGAAGAAAGTTCACTGAGAGCTCTGATGCCATACTTATTCCTCACTGGACCCTGAAGAATCCGGGAGTGGTAGGACCCAGGTGCCTATGCATGCGTGCCTGCTAAGTCACTTCAGTCGTGTCTGACTCTTTGCGACCCTATGGACTATAGCCCACCTCTGTCCATGGGATTCTCCAGGCAAGAAGAATGGAGTGGTTGCCATGCCCTCCCCCAGAGGATCCTCCCCACCCAGGGACTGAACCCCTGTCTCTTACATCTCCTGCCTTAGCAGGGAGGTTCTTTACCACTAGTGTCATCTGGGAAGCCCCCCGGTACCTATAAATCACCCCTATTCAGTGATTCCCCTTAGCTGAGCCTGGGCAGCTGGAGGCCCCAGGGTTTCAACTCAGGGCTTGCTGGGTTTGTGGGCAAAGATGCTTTGGCCTGTGAAAACTGCCCTTGGATCAGTGCTGTTCTATCGCTGAGCATTTGGGAACCTCTGTTCTACAGGATATAGATAAAGGTCAAGTTTACTCTTAATTGTCAATAATCATGAGATAGTTGGCTGTAGTAAGAATGCCAGGCTAATCGCAAAGAGGAAATTAATTTCCTATCTTATAAATGCATGTGTGTGTGTATGTGGGTGTGTATGTGTATTAATTTCCTATCTTATAAATGCATGTGTGTGTATGTCTGTGTGTGTGTGTGTATGTCTGTGTGTGTGTGTGTGTGTGTGTGTTGCTCAGTCCTGTCCGACTCTTTGCAACCCCATGGACTGTAGCCTGCCAGGCTTCCCAGTCCATGGGATTCTCCAGGCAGGAGTGCTGGCGTGGGTTGCCATTCCCTTCTCCATTATAAGTGCATAGTCTCCCCTTTCGTCCATTTTCTGCAATAGGCCCCACATGGTAGTGGGTTGCAAAATGTGCCCTCCCCACATTTATATCCACCCAGAATTTCAGAGTGTGGACTTATTTGGAAGGAGGGTCTTTGCCAATGTAATTAAGGATCCTGAAATGAAATCATCCTGGATTTAGAGCAGGCCCTAAATTCGATGACCAGTGTTCTTATAAGGAGAGGAAAAGTTGTGCCTGGGACTGACATAGTAGGTTCATCATACCGCAACAAACAAACACACTCACAGAAGAAGAGATGAGATTTGTGTTTACCAGAGGTGGGGAGTGGTGGTTGGGG
>NW_011494718.1:4018659-4047595 GCF_000754665.1 Bison bison bison
GGGTAAGTGGAATTGGAGGAAGGCAGTCAGAAAGTGTGAACTTCCAGATATGAGATAAATCAGTGCTGGGGATGAAATGCACAACATGATAAGCATAATCAACACTGCTGTGTGCTATATGAGAAAGTTGGTAAGAGAGTAAATTTGAAGAATTTTCATCACAAAGAGAAAAGGTTTTTTTTTTTTTTCTCAATTCTGTATAAGAGGTGATGGATATTCACAATTTTTTATGGTCATCATTTCATGATGTATGTAAGTCAGATCATGACCCTGTAACTGACACAGTGCTGTATGCCAGTTATATCTCAATAGAACTGGAAGGAAAAAACTCACACACAGAGAGAAAATAAAAGGAGGGAAGGAAACCAACAGACACGCAAAGGAGAAGGCTATGTGAAGACGGAGGCAGACAGCAGTGATGCTGCCAGCAGCCACAGAGCGCCAGGTGCCTCAGAGGCTGGAAGACGCAAGAAAGGCTCGTCCCCTGGAGCCTTCAGAGGCAGCACGGCCCTACCAACACCTTCAGTTTGGACTCTGGGCTCTGGAACCGTGAGACAATAAATTTTTGTTGTTGTCTCTCAAGTTAGCGTCCTAGCAGAGTAATACAACATCTTCTGCCTCTTGTGACTCAATTCTCTCTCTGCTCTACCATTGGCCAGAATGAGGCTGTTAAACTCAACAAGCGAATCTTGTGGACTCTCTTTGTTGACTAAGGAACGCTTCTTCACAAACCCTTGCTGGTTTCCAGGCTCCATTTGTTGGTGGTCTGTCACTGTCTTGACTCCTCGCCCTGTGATATTTGCTTCTGTTTTTGCTTCTGTCCCCTTGTGCCCTGAGAGTGTATATGTACAGACGGGTGGATGCCTCATCTGCTGTCCTTTTCTCCATGTTAACGCCTGAGGAGACTGAGAACGAACTGAGAGGGTTAACTTAGAAGAATCAGTTACTCTCAGGTCTTCTCTAAGACATCCTTGTTTTTACTATTCACCTTCTGACATCGGCAAACAGGCATGCCACTGATGTTTATAATGACCGGCCCATTTCAGAGACTTTTTATTTTACCCAAACAGCATCTCCTTATTTGGTAACCCCCTCCGGGCTGCTGCCTGCCTGCTCTGAACCTATAGTAATCCCCTACTAAATTCAAGGCTGAAATCTGACCCACAGCTCTTTTTAAAACAACTCACATCCTAACTCAGCCAAGAAAGAAACACATATATTTACAGAGGCCCAGGTAAGGGCCTGACCTGATACAGGACGGCTTTATGTGTGTGTAATGTCATGGATGATCCCCAGGCGGCGCTAGTGACAAAGAATCCACCTACCGATGCAGGAGACACAAGAGACACAGGTTCGATCCCTGGGTCAGGAAGATCCCCTGGAGGAGGAAATGGCAACCCACTGCAGCATTCATGCCTGAAAAATTCCGTGGAGAGAGGTGCCTGGCGGGCTGTAGTCCGTGGCGTCACAGAGTTGGACACGACTGAGAGCACACCCAGACACATTGTCATGGATCCACCTAACAGGAAGAAGAGAGACCACTTAGTCTTCGTTTCCAGCCCTCTGGCTCTTTCCAAATGCTGGTCCTCTCCCCTCTAAGGCCTCCAGGGCACAAACAGGGTTGTTTCCGCGTTCAGACTCTGAGAGTTCTCCAGGTAATGTGAAACAAAGGAGAAATACTTCCTCTGCTGTTGCCGAGAACTATTTTGTCTTTTAGGTAATAATGCAAAGGGGAAATGAAACCACCCATGCAGCAGGCAACCCTCAAATTCTTCTGTCCCTGGCTGCCGACTCTTCTCCGACTCTTCTCTGGTCCCCTCCCCTTACGGCGTGTCCCCTCTTGTCTCCCTGATGCCAGTTCCTAAAAGGAGCCTGCCAGAGCCAGGCAAAACCACCCCTGGAACAGGGGCCGAGGAGTCGCTGGACTGTAGAGCGATCTGAAGGGCTTGCAGGGAAGAAGCCTGGGCAGCAGGGGTGATGGGGATTCTAGGAGAGCTTGAGGCAACAGAACTGTCCACCAGCACGTGAAAGTTGCGTCCAACTCTTTGCGACCCCACAGACTGCAGTCCATGGAATTCTCCAGGCCAGAATACTGGAGTGGGTAGCCTATCCCTTCTCCAGTGGCTCTTCCCAACCCAGGAATCGAACCAGAGTCTCCAGCATTGCAGGTGGACTCTTCCCCAGCTGAGCCACCAGGGAAGCCCTGTCCACCCGAGTCGTCCACCTGCATGTTTGACAACTGGTCTGACCATGGGAGGGCGCCACTGGGTACCAGCCCTGCCTCACTGCGTGAACGTGAAATTGTGAAAGTGTTAGCTGCTCAGTGGGTCTAACTCTTTGCGACCCCATGGACTGTAGCCCACTAGGCTCCTCTGTCCATCGAATTCTCCAGGCAAACGTACTTGAGTGGGTAGCCATTCCCTTCTCCAGGGGATCTGCCCAACCCAGGGACTGAACATGGGTCTCCTGTGTCTCCTGCATTGGCAGGCGGATTCTTTACCCTCTGAGCCACCAGAGAAGCCTGCCTCAATGCGTGACCAACACTAAGTGATTTAACCCTGCTGCTGCTGCTGCTGCTAAGTCGCTTCAGTCGTGTCCGACTCTGTGCGACCCCATGGACTGCAGCCTACCAGGCTCCTCTCTCTATGGGATTTTCCAGGCCAGAGTACTGGAGTGGGGTGCATTGCCTTCTCTGGATTTAACCCTACTGAGATCCAAATTCCTCCAGCATCAAAAGAAGTGTATTTGTCCTGTCTGCACAGCTTCATATCAGATCACAGTCTGTGATGGATGCTTACTGCTTATAGCAGAATTTAGACAGATTTTACTCTATCTTTGTGGCTCAGCTGGTAAAGAATCCACCTGCAATGCAGGAGACCTGGGTTCGATCCCTGGGTTGGGAAGATCCCCTGGAGAAGGGAAAGGCTACCCACTCCAGTATTCTGGCCTGGAGAACTCTATGGATTGTGTAGTCCATGGGGTCGCAAAGAGTTGGACATGCAAATGAGTGACTTTCATTTTCACTTTCACTCACAGGGTTGTGGTGAAGATCACATGAATTGTTACAGGGAAGGTGGTTGAAAGAGTGCCTGAACCATAATAACAATTAGGTGGCACTGAGTTGGCAGCTACATAAATCCCATAAGTTGAATGAGAGGCTCTGAGCTCCAGTTATATAAATGAAAACCCCCCAAGTTGACTAGAAAGGTAGGCTGCACTTTCGCTTGCTAGATATTTCTATTATCAGATGCTGATAGCTACCAAAACAAACCGAAAAGGCAAAAAGGGTTATTTTCCAACCCTTACATGCCTTCTAAGAAAAACTTTCTGGTTTTTTTTGGGGAGAGGGTCATCAAATACCATGCAACCTCTTTTCTCGTCAACTTTGTGGGACTTTCGGCAAATCACTTCACTTCCCAGAGCCCTACTTTCTCTTCTGTTAAATGGGGACAAACACTTGGGAATCAAGCAAGATAAAGTACGTGGAAGTCCTTTGAAAATGAGAAACACTGCATAAATATTAGGAACAAAGACATATTTATGATTTATTAAGTATGTAAGCACAAACTTCTTTTTTAGGATTAAAAATACTCCCATAAGATGCCTTAAAGCCTCAGGGTAGACAAAGACCTATGGAGATACTGGAATGGATGGGGGACTGTGTATCATGAAGGTGAGTTGACCAGAAGGCTTAAGAGTGACAGGAATGGTATTTGCATATAGAAAAGGTTAGAGAGGTTTCTGTCCACATGTTTTCCATCTTCACTGAGGACAGACAGGAGTAATTTCTCTGCTAATGAGGATTTTAAAAAATTGAAATGCACAGCTCAGTCTGCATGGGGTTTCTTCTCTGAAGGTCCATAGATCTGGGGTTTGCTAGGGCTGAGGAATGCTGGGTGAGAAATGGAAGGGAACCATCCATGCCTGGAACATCCCAGTCATTCCCAAACAGCCATGTCCACACCCACATTTTTCTTGAACAAATTTGTATTTTTGTCTTTTATTGATTCATCAATTCACTTGCATCCTATATCTAAATTAGCATTCCCATTTATTCCAGGGTGGTTGTGCCTACAGGTTAGGAGCACAGACTCGGGAGTCAGGGAGCCAGGTTCCAATCCTGATTTTGCCACCCTTTCAGCTGTGTCGTCTTGGTTCATTACAATAGCAGTCAATCTGCTATACCTTGGTTCCCTTATCTGTAAAATGGAGATAATAAAGGTTCTTACCTCAGAGGTGGTTGTGGGCATACCTGGAACGGAGCAAATGCTCAAAAGTGGTAGCCAGTGTTACGCTAAAGCCCTCTCTTCATGGTTTCAAAGAGATTTCACACTTGAATATTTGTTCTATTAGCTCGATGTTTCACACATGACAACTTTCTAGTCTGTAGTGTATTCTTCTTTTTCGTCTTACAAAAATCTGTTCTCAGAGGAAAGTATATTTTTCTCCTTGTTTACTCTAGTAGCCATTCTCTGAACTTTCTCAAGCTCCATTACATCTGCCTTGAAGGGAAGCGACCTGGAATTGTTCAAGTGATGTCCTCCCTAAAGGCAGAGAGATGAACTGAATAATTTATGAAGGTACCTTCTGGCAATACGACTCTTCACAGTGACTCTTAGGTTAAGGGAATTTTCCTTTTCAGACTGCCTCATCGGCTAGGAGAGATCTCTTTATAACGCTAGAGGTCACTGTTACAGCAATATTTCAAAAGCATCAGCCTTACATCAGCAATAAAATTGAGAAAAAATCCTTCCGAGTACGCCAAGCGAGATGGTATTATATGGGTATTTTGAGAGCAACAGCTGAAATTTTATCATGTTTCAAAACTGAAATCTGCTTCTAATCGCCTGTTTCTCATCCCTGGAAACAAATCTGTTTCCTTGTGGTAGTGAGACCCCTACTGGGGAAGATCTGGGGTGGGAAGGTACGCCCTGGCTCGGACTGATGACTTCCAAGTCAATCTCTCCTGCTCTGATGCATCAGCCAAGCCCGCTTCTAGATTTCCCATTGTCTTCAACTCATTTCCATTTGTCAATCCCCTCTGCCTGCAGCTTCAACTCAAAACTTGTTAAACAGGAATCAACTTCCCTGTCAGTTCTTCTCTCCACTTTCACACCCAAACAGCCTCTCTTCTCAACTCCCTTACTGATGACTAAGACCAGACGCGCCCTGTGATTTGAGGCCTTTATTTCCCAAATCCTGCTGATTCCCCATCCTCCTTGCATTTTTAACGTATCTTCCTTTGTGAAATCGGAATAATGAAGGTACTCACATCACAGTGTTGTTTGGATTAAATACAGCCCTAGAGAGGGCCCAGCTCAGGGTAAGACCACCCCTGTGCAGGACTCCACACCCTTCCCAGCAGCTATCAGGTGAGCCCCAGAACCTGTCCAGCTCCTATCAAGACCCCCAGATTCAGGAATTCCCTGGAAGTTCAGCGGTTAAGGCTTCACTTTCTACTGTAGGGAATGCAGTTTCCATCCCCGGTCAGGCAGCTAAGATCCCACAAGCCTTGAGGCCAAAACCCTCAAAAATGTTAAAAAAAAAAAAAAGAAAAAGAAAAAAAGAAGAAGTAATGTAACAAATTTAATAAAGATTTTTAAAAATGGTCCATATCAAAAAATCTTTCTGAAAAAAGACCACCAAGATCCCTTGCTATTTGCTGGTGACCACCAGGACTAACCCTGTCATGCGCCTTATCCCACTGATGTCCATCCCCACAAGACCCAGGACTCACAGGCCATCTTTCAAATCTGGCAGTCTAATCCCCATCCCTTCTCTGACCTCATCTGGCCCCCTCTGCATCTCCTGAGACACTTTCACCTGTCCTCTGGAACCTGGGTCAGTCAGCCAGTCAGTTCAGTCGCTCAGTCGTGTCCAACTCTTTGTGACCCCATGGACTGCAGCACACCAGGCCTCCCTGTCCATCACCAACTCTTGGAGTTTACTCAAACTCATGTCTATTGAGTCGGTGATGCCATCCAACCATCTCATCCCTTCTCCTCCTGCCTGCAATCTTTCCAGCATCAGGGTCTTTTCCAATGAGTCAGTTCTTCACATCAGGTGGCCAAAGTATTGGAATTTCAGCTTCAGCATCAGTACTTCCAGTGAATATTCAAGACTGATCTCCTTTAGGATGGACTGGTTGGACCTCCTTGCAGTCCAAGGGACTCTCAAGAATCTTCTCCAATACCACAGTTCAAAAGCACCAATTATTTGGTGCTCAGCTTTCTTTATAGTCCAACTCTCACATCCATACATGACTACTGGAAAAACCATAACTTTGACTAGACAGACCTTTGTTGGCAAAGTAATGTCTCTGCTTTTTAATATGCTGTCTAGGTTGGTCATAGCTTGTCTTCCAAGGAGCAAGCAAGCGTCTTTTAATTTCATGGCTGCAATCACCATCTGCAGTGATTTTGGAGCCCCAAAAGATAAAGTCTGTTACTGTTTCCATTGATTCCCCATCTATTTGCCATGAAGTGGGATTTCCCAGGCAAGAATACTGCAGTGGGTTGCCTTTTCGTTCTCCATATAGGCAGCATCCTAGATGCTGGGCTGCAGGTCTGGAGAGGGAATCACGGGAGCAGCAACAACCAGTGGGGAAGGGCTGCCCCGTCACCATCCTCAGTCTCCAGAACCCTCAGCATGACCTCAGAGCCTTTACCCCACCCCTCCTCACTCCCAATTTCACTGTCTTAGCTAAAGTGCTACACCAGACCACCTGACCTTGCCTCCTGAGAAATCTGTATGCAGGTCAAGAAGCAACAGTTAGAACTGGACATGGAACAACAGACTGGTTCCAAATAGGAAAAGGAGTACGTCAAGGCTGTATATCGTCACCCTGCTTATTTAACTTCTATGCAGAGTACATCATGAGAAACTCTGGGCTGGAAGGAGCACAAGCTGGAATCAAGATTGCCGGGAGAAATAACAATAACCTCAGATATGCAGATGACACCACCCTTATGGCAGAAAGTGAAGAGGAACTAAAAAGCCTCTTGATGAAAGTGAAAGAGGAGAGTGAAAAAGTTGGCTTAAAGCTCAACATTCAGAAAACGAAGATCATGGCATCTGGTCCCATCACTTCATGGGAAATAGATGGGGAAACAGTGGAAACAGTGACAGACTTTATTGTTTTGGAACCTGGGTCAATCATCAGCAAAATCCTTCATCCCGCACCCCTCCTGAGTGGTCCCTGCCCTCCCTCACTGAACCGTGGCTCATCCTTTGGGGATACTACTTCCCCTGTGCCCTCTGCGGGGGCTGGAGGTGGGGCAGGCCTCCTCCTTCTGCTTCAACCCTGATCTTGTCCTCAGATAGAATACTGAGTCTCCAGGCATTCTTGGTTTTTTTTTTTTATTATTTTGAGAACCTTCCGTGTCTCCAGTGTTACCCCTGTCTGAAGTCTCAGCGGTTTCAAGTTACACACAGGTGATCTTTCTGACACCTTCCTCCTTGAAACATTTTCTTCACTTGGCTTCCGGGACAACACACATCCTTATTCTCCTTCCAGCTTTCTGGCTGCTCCATCTTCATCTGCTATAAGAGTTTCTTTTTCTTCCTCAACTCCTCAGCCTCTAATTGTCAGAAGGCTTAGTCCTTGAACCTTTTTTTTTTTTCCTATGTATTTACTCCCTGGTTGATGTCTTCGAGCTTTAAACATCCCCTATATGCTGATCATTCTTAAATTTTTATCTCCAGCACAGACCACGCCCCTGACATCCAGGCCAATACATCCGGATGCTAACTTGACTTTGCTAATTTATCAGGTCCCAAACAGAAGTGCTGATCCACCTCCCTGCCACTGTCCCCCTAAAGGTCATTCCATTTTTTCCCAGCTGCTCAGCCAAAATCCTTAGACATCCTTGGTTCCTGTCTTCTCTCTCTTCTCTTTCTCTTTCTCTCTCTCTTTTACACAGAGTATCTGACTCATCAGCAAAGTTTATTGAGTCAACCTTCAAACTCTAATCAGAAACAGATCACTTTTCGTCATCCCTGTTACAACTATTTTGTTCTGAGCTGCCATCGTTTCTGTCTTGGATGGCAGCACCACATTGGTTTCTCTGAGTCTGCGCTGATCCCTGCAATCTAGTCTCAAAAGTCAGCCTGAGTGACCCTTTTAAAATTGAAGTCCCCACCATGTCACTCTCCTGCTCCAGGTGCTCCAGTTCCCAACTCACTCAGAGTAAAAGCCGAAGTCCTTATCATGACTTTCAAAGTCTCAGCAAAATTGGGATTCCATCAGTGCGTTCAGCATGTCTCCAGTTCCTCTTCTCCTTGTTGACTAAGAACAACCGACCCTCCTGCTGTTTCTGGAACTGACCATGGACGCTCCTGCCTCTGTTTCACACATTCTGTCTGCTCTGCATACGGTCCCCTTCCCCTAGACATCTCTGTGCCTGGTTTCCTCATTTCTTCAAGTCCATTCAAATCTCCTCTTCTATTGAGGCCTTGCCCTGCTCTGCTCTCAAAAATCTTTATACCCTCACAATACTTTATTTCCCTTTCCTTCATTAGATTTTTCTCCTTAGTTCTTAGCATTATCTAAAAAGTTACTAAATTTTATTTATTGTCTTGCTGATCACCCTGTTTCCCTTGGTAGAATGTAAGCTCTGTAAAGACAAGGATTTTTTATTGATTTTTTTCATCGCTGCGTCCTACTGCCTGGCTCTGAATCTGGCAGATAGTAGGTGTTCAATAAATATTTATTGAGTGAATTCGTAAAATGAAATAATTCACTGAATGGCCTTAGAACCGTGCCTGGACTATGGTAATAGTTTTCTTCACCTTAACCAGTATTTTTACCACTATAACTATCATCACCGTCTTCATCACTGCTGGATCCATCCCCTCCTCTCCAGCCTCACCGTCTCGGGCTCTTACTAGCTCTTGCCTAGACTGTCTCACTGCTCTCAAAAGCTGTCTTCCAGTCCCCGGCTTGGCCTGCTTTAGACCCCCCCTATGCTTCCATAGTTATGTCTCTTGAAAACAAATTTGATCGTTTCATTCCCCTGTTGTAAAACTTTTCGGTGACTCCCCACTGCTTTTAGATTAAACCTCAGCGTTTATTTGACAAACAGACAAAGAGACCACTGTCTGGTCCCTGGTCTCCTCTCCACTTTTCCCCTCATGCTTAAAACACCCCAAAACCCCAAGCTGGGTCACTAGGCCAGTCTTCCTCACCTGCAAGGCCCTTCCCTCCTTGTCTGTCTGGACAGCTTCTTCAAAACCAAGGCCAAGAGCTCCTTCCCTGCAGAATCTTTCTGCCTCCTTCGTGCCATCTCTCTTGCTTATAGAGATTTCTATCAGGAATTGCACCATTCACAAGTCTTTCTAGATAATTCTGCCCACATTCTGAGTCTAATTTTCTCCTCTCCCTGTCTGCCACTCCTGTTTGGTGTAAACTTGTTTTTTCTATTTAAGGATCAGTGTTTTTTGAACTGAGATCAACTCTGTGGTCTGCCCCAACCATATTTCTCCAGCTGTGTTTATTCATAGCCCTCTAGGATTCGTGCTTCTTAGATCAGAGCCTGACCTAGACCATCACTCCATGTGGGAAGGGGCCTCGCTGGTTACTACTCATGTCTATTTCCTTAGTATCTGGCTCATAGGCAGGCCTTAATCAATGTTTGATGAAGGAATGCTTGAAACTGTGGGTATCCCCCAGGAGAGTAAAGGCCAGGTTAGGTGGGGATGTATGAAGACACATGGATAAAATGTATTTCCCTGTAAACATTCATTTTACCTGGGGATTTGGGAGGAAAACATTAAAAAGTTTAGTGTAGTTAAATTTAGGTAAATCATATTATATATTAAAACCAACCTATTAGGAACAAGAAGGTTAAATTCACAGCAACTTTAAAGACCGAACAGGATCCTTAAAAGAAGTTCTGAGTTTGTGGCAGGTCCCTCTGCTTGCTCGGTCTGGCCGGTCAGAGCTAAGACTCCATTCTCCTTCACCTGCTGGCAAAGTTGAGTTCCCTCCAGTGACACCCCCTTTCCTTCTCCTTGCTCTTACAGGCACCCATGGAAGATTCTGTTGCACCCCCGACCCTGTGCCCATTCAGTATTTGAGGCTTTCCTTCTGTTGCCCCTCATCATCAAACCCCTAGAATCTATTCTATTTCCCCCCAAACACAACACCCACCTTAGTAGATATTTGCTAATTGAGGAGCTACCCCACTTGCTCGTGCCCTTCCTCCTTGAGGGACCCCCTCCGGTGTAAGCCATGGTGGGAGGCAGGACCGTCACCTCACCATCGGGGCTGTAATTTCAGTGACCCAGATGCCCTTGGCTTCTTGATCCAGGTTTCCTGCCTTCTGTCAATTCTTGAAGTGACCTTGTAGCCTTCTAGCAAAATTAGTTCCTGCTTAGGTTATCTTGACTTTTGTTGCTTTCAAATAAGAACTTCAAATAATTGGCATGGTGCATGCACACGCGTGTGCACACAGACACACACACCCTGTCTTTTTTTTTTTTTTTAGCTAACAGTCAGTGAGCATGGGGTGAGCACAATGCTAAGCCTTTACATGCATCATCTTACTTAATTCTCTTAGCAATCTAAATGTAGTAGCTGGATTCTACACAAGAAAAAACAAACACCAAAAGTTTCGGTACTTTGCCCAAGGTCACACCACTTATTAAGTGATAGAAGAAGGACCTAAACCTAGGGAATCTGGTGCCAAAGCACTTCCTACTCATCACAATGACTAGCTGCCTTGTGTGTGTGTATGTTAGTCACTCAGTCGTGTCTGACTCTGCGACTCAATGGGCTGTAGCCCGCCAGGCTCCTCTGTCCATGGGATTCTCCAGGCAGGAACACTGGAGTGGGTTGCCATCCCCTTCTCCAGGGGATCTTCTCGACCCAGGGATCAGACCCAAGTCTCCTGCATCTCCTGCATTGCAGGCAGGTTCTTTAGTGTCTGAGCCACTAAGGAAATTACCTTACTGTCCCGAATTTGACTCTGTCTTCAAAGCCTGTGCTCTCTGAAAGCGTTCCTTCATGAAACCATCCTGTCTATACCCACACACACAGGAGGCGCCTCTTCTCAGCTCCCATCACACACACTGCTGATGCCAAATAATTCAACTCTTGTCATACACTGTGCTATTATTTGAGTTCAATACATTGTGCTATAATATGTTGGGCTACTATTTAGTAGCTTCATATAGATTCATTTTTTTCCTCCTCAGTTCATTTCTGCCCCACTCAGACAATCTAATACTCTTTTGGTAAGCTGCTTTAGCAACAGAAGTTTAGGCTAGATGGCATGGGGTCTCGTATGAGATCCTAGGTCTCTGTCTCTAAGATGATAAGGGTTTAATAAAGACTAGGGACCTGGGTTTTTGAGATTTCATTCTATTACACTCCAGTTGAATTTTCAGTACTTAGATCACAAATAATAGAGAACTCATAGGCTTTGGGGTGAGCCTGGCCCGAGTTCATTCTACACACGTCACATTACAGCTCCAACCAAGTGGCTTGTTCAGAGCCTGTTTCTTCATTTGATATATGATTGCAGTCAGTATGACAGGTGTTTGTAAGTAAAGCCTAAAGTGCTCAGTATGACTTTCTGCTCTCCTTCCTTGGCCACTGCCTCTCTCCCAAGATGGCTCCCAAGAGACATCTGAGACTAATTTGCTTTAGGACAAAATCAGATAAAGTAGGGTTTCTCAATTTTAACATTATGGACACTTTGAGTTAGTCAGTCCTAAAGGAAATCAACCCTGATTATTCATTAGAAAAACTGATGCTGAAGCTGAAGCACCAATACTTTGCGATTCTTTGGAAAAGACCCTGGTGCTGGGAAAGATTGAGGGCAGGAGGAAAAGAGGACCACAGAGGATGAGATGATTGGGTAACATCACTGACTCAAGGGACATGAGTTTGAGCAAACTCTGGGAGACAATGAAGGACAGGGAAGCCTGGCGTGCTACAGTTCATGAGGTTGGAAAGAGTCAGATGTGACTTAGCGGCTGAATAACAAGAACAGCACTTGGAGCGGGACAACTTTTTCTTGGGGGTAAGGGGTTGTCCTGTGCATTGCGGCATGGTGTAGCAGCATTCTTGGCCCCAGCTCGCCACTAAATGTGAGTACTTCCCCCGCCCCAAGTCCAGATGATCAAAGACACTTGTGGCCAGCGTCCCCTGGGGGACAAAATCAGGACGACTGAGATAAGGAACATGAAGACATTGTGCAGGACAGACCTCTGCACAAAGGACACCCTATTTAGCATTTATATAAAAGTCATTTACAACTGAAAATGACCTTCAGTAATTGGAGAAAACCTTGGGGACCGGGTAAGAGAAATAGAACTGATAGAGTGGCCTTTGCTTCTTCGGAAGGAAATGCCTTTTGACCTTTGCCCAGACTATCCTACTTTTTGCAGTGGGACCAGTTGAGCCCAACAAGGGGAGGGCCAGCTCCCATAGCAGTGGCATCAGAGTGGATGAGCAGATAAACTGCCTTAAAAATTTGAATTACTGTCCTCTTCCTGTTTGAAGTCAAGATTTTAAAAAAGGGAAAGGAGATTTTTTCCCTTTTTTTTTCTACATGCAAAATGATATAAAAGTCCTTAGCCTGCTACAGTATCTTGATAGATGCTAAAAAGAAATCTGGCTTGATTAGTTCTAATTGATAATTAAAATCATTCATAGAGCACCTGACAAGATGCCCAAGGTGAGCATTTTGAAAAGGGCAGCTTATATAATGTGATTGTTCTTTCTTGGGACTTGAAAAACATTTTAAAGATTTCTGAATCCAGCTTAAAATTTTTATTAGGAAAAAATACTTTATAGTGAAGATTTCCATATTTGTAGGGCCGCATTCTTTCATTTGATAAAACAGCTAATTTTTTCTCTTGCTCCCTTTTCCATTTCAGAGAATTCTAGAGTTTCCAAACTGACAACCACTTTGGAGACTTTTAAGGAGTTTTTAGTCCTTTTCTGTCATGGATCCCTTTGGCATTCTTGTGAAGCCCACTGGCCCCTTTCAGGACAATATTTTTAAATGCATAAAATAAAATGCATAAGATTCCAGAAATGTCAACCACATTGAAATATAGTTATCACTATAGTATTATTTTTTTAATTGAGATAAAATACACATAAAATTCACCATCTTAACCGTTTTATTAATAGAATGTTCTATTCGGTGACATTAAGTACATTCACATTCTTGTGCAAACATCACCACCATCCATCTCTAGAACTCTTTTCATCTTCCAAAGTGAAACTCTGCACCGATGAAACAAACACTCTGCTCTCCATCCAACCCAACCCTGCCCCAAGCAACAGTCACCCTTCTACTTCCTGTTTCTATATATTTGACTGCTCTTCAGATCAGATCAGATCAGTCACACAGTCGTGTCTGACTCTTTGCGACCCCATGAATCGCAGCACGCCAGGCCTCCCTGTCCATCACCAACTCCCGGAGTTCACCCAGACTCACGTCCTCTTAGGTGCCTCAAAAAATGGGAATCAAAAGTATTGCCCTCTTGTGACTGGCTTCCATCATTTTGTATTATGTCTTCAGTGTTCATCCATGTTGTAGCATGTGTCAGAATTTCCTTCCTTTTTATAGCCAAATAATATTCTATTGTAAGCATAGTCCATACTTTATTTATTCATTCATCCATTGATGGACATTTGAGTTCCATTTCTTGGCTGTTGTGCATCACGCTTCTATGAATATGGGTTTACAAATAACTGTTTGAGCTCTTTCTTTCTTTTGGCCATCTACTCAGAAAAAGTGGAATTGCTGGATCATATGGCAATTCTAAGTTTAATTTTTTGAGGCCCTGAAATACTGCTTTTCATAGTGTCTGCGCCTTGTTAATGCTACATTTCCACCAACAGTGCATACGTGTCCACTTTCTCTACAGTCTTACCAACACTTGTTATTTTTTTTTTAAAGACTAGCAACCATCCTAATGGATATGAGGTGGAGTTTTCTACATATTTTAAAAATGAAATTGTAATATAGTAATATTTATATATGCTTTTTATTAAGATGATAGTTTAAAAACCTCTAGCAGCTGGTCTAATAACTACCATAATTTCAAAGTAATAATGGGCCTAAGCAATTTTTCAAGATATCTGCAACAATTGCCAAATAAGATATCTGTGGTTTCTGCTGGTGACAAAGCACAACTGATACGTAGCTAACACTACCGTGGCTTGTTACCTGCATTCACAATGGGAGGAAATGTTCATTTTCAGTGGAAATATAATGCATTTTTTTCCCCTGCACAAGTTTAACAACCCTGAATATTATCCTCAGACACCTGGGGGGTGGGCCATAGACCCCAGGTTTGAAAATACTGATCTAGTTTCTTCCTCTTATTACAGATAAAGAAAATGAAACCTTCAGAGGTTGATTTGCCAAGAGTCAGGTAGTGGGTGGAAGACCTAGGACTAGAATCCAATCCTTCAATTAACTCTGTGTGTCCCTTGTCCTATACACCTCGAGCAAAATGATCTACATCTGAGCCATCTCTATGTGCACCAAGGCCTTAATTGCATTTCTATGCACACACTGAGTCTCAGGAAGTAGAGGATGATGTTGTATATCATTATAGGCAAGAGAGACAAAAGCTGCATACATGATCATATAATCAGCCCTCTTTGCTGAGAATCTTAGTATATAATTGTTTTCCTCTCTAGCAGCAATCATAAGATAGAAATAAGGACTTCATTTATATGAATAAAGAAACTGAGATTTAAAAAGTAAAGCTGTTTTGGTTACAACATATATAGCAAGCTTCCCTGGTGGCTCAGATGGTTAAGAATCTGCCTGCAATGCAGGAGACCTGGATTTGATCCCTGGGTCAGAAAGATCCCCTGGAGGAGGGAGTCCCCACTCTAGCATTCTTGACTGGTGAATTACATCAACAGAGGAGCCTATGGGCTACAGTCCATAGGGCTGCAAAGAGTATGATTAAGTGACTAACACATGCATATGTAACAGACATTTTTCACCCGATGAATTCATGAAATGTGGGTCTTTTAAAAAGTTCACTAATATTTAGACGTAGGTTGCAGAAAATAGTTTCAGATTTCAAACTATTTTAAAAAAACACTTATTATTTAAACAATGTGTTTTGGAGAATATCTCAATAGCATGTTTCCCCGTATCAGTTCTTACTGGTTTAGTTTGTAAGACATTAGCTGGATGCTGTTAAGAAAGGACTTGTCTCAGCATGAAAGCAAAAGAAGCAGAAGTAAAGACCCAAAGAAAAATAAGACAATGAGCTTGGCCTTTCCTTACATTTATTTCCTAGGTTATCTTTGAATTGCTTACCATCTGGAGGGATTTGCTTGACCCTGCTGGTAGTTTTTAAGTTTGTTCTTAAAACTTATGATGACTTACGATGAAGATTTAGACGACAATTCTTAAGCAAATGTCTAATTATTGTTAGATGAATGATTGGTTAGATTAGTTATTTGTATGATACAAGCTCTGCTGCAGTACAATACTTAATTCCAATTTTTCTAGTCCATAATGGGCTGGTTCATTTCACCAGCGTTCTATTCTTTGACTGTGAGAGAAGCTACAGAAACTTTCAGGCCTCTTTTATCTGTCTGCCAACAAGACACTTACCTATTCATTTGCCAAATGGCTGAACTAATTTCTGGAAGGGAATCACTTTTATTTCTGATACGGACTTGGCGTGTCTAGCTTTTATTTGAGGCAAAGGGCCAAGTCTCTTAAGAAGTTTGACCTGTGTCAAGCCTAAGGGTCTGATGCTCTTTTGTCTAAACAGATGGACTGTTCCCTAAAAAGATTTTAAACTCACCAACAGAAACAAACACTGGAATCATCTGGCATAATTTTTATTTTGCTTGCTTGGCTTTGGGAAATGATGGGGGGAGAGACTTCAGATTTTCAAACTCCTAGCTCTTCCGATGCTTTTTCTGTTTACTCTCTGATGTACAAGTCATATTTGGTTCATAAATCCTGTCTGACATGACAAGTCCTATTTTTACTTTTTAATATTTGACAAGCTCAGGGTGTTTTAGAGTGAATAAATGCACACATTTTCACAAGGCAGAGAAGCAACCTCACAGGTTGCTCAATACTACATGTGGGGCTGTTTTTAAGAAACCCGCTGTTGTTAAAACATGTTCAACAAGAGTGCTGAGCTCTATGGTGTGTACCCAGTTCTGCTTCTCAAGGTCCGGAATTATCATTTTATTTGATCTTCCAGACAGCTGTTTTCTTTTTCTTGGCACCAGACTAGGCCCGTCTGCTAAAAATTATTTTGAAAATGGGTCCCTGGATTCCACTGTAATTCTGCCAGGTCATTCTAAGCAGGTCAATGTGAATCTCCCTTTAAATCGACCTGCTCCTGTGTCTTTCCGGATTGAAAAATTCTAGTAGTCACCTCTGTCTGTGGTTTATGCCTAATCAGGAGATTAATTCAAACAGGTTGTGAAGCGCCCTGGGGAGCCTGGTGAGGGGGCCTCACGGTATTTTATTCCTGGGGCCTTTGAATTCCTGTTTCTGATATGAGAGGGCTGCTGAGCAAAGATGAAATACAGCGTGGTGACTCCTCCACCCTCCGCATTTTAGGAGGGTCCACGAAAGGAAAGGAAGGGAGGGACCCAAACTCTGTTTATGTGGAATGATTTGAGCAGCAGGAAAGCGCCCCATTCACCCGCCTTTCCGCCCATCTCAACCGTCTCTGCCACAGATGTTGGCCGTTCAAGCAAAAGCACTTTCCTCTCCGTGGCTTCCTTTGAAACGTCTCATACTCCAGAGACGCTGCAGCAGCCCTGATGGGTCAATGTGATTGGCATCACTGATTCCCTTCTTCCCAGCAGTGCTGGGAGGACAAGAGAAACGGGCCCCAGGGCCGTTCTTGAGTTAAACGCTCATTTTGACCACTTCTCCACCCACTGTCACCCAGCTGACAAATCCTGAGTTCCTCCAGTGCAGCCCTGTTTCAGGGTGCTGGCACCAGGTGGGACAGGGAGTGTAAGGAACACAAGTTTCCTTCTCCAGTAGCCTCCCCTTCTAGCCGAGTTGGGGAAGGGGAAACAAACAGACGATGGAGCAGGATGAGTTCCTACGGTGACAAATTCTGTGATGGAATACAGTGGGATCTGTGGGGGGTATTAGTTCAGTTTTGAAACCCTCAATTTAAGCTTTTAGTTCTGCCACGCTGGTTGCCTGGCTACCACACCCTGGCTCAAGGCTTGCTCCTGTGGTTCTCTGTTCTGGAATGTTCTTTCCCCAGATTTCCAGTTGACATACTCTTAGAGAGGCCTTCCCTTCCTACTATGTGTATCTTATGTATGTAGCATATATATTTGGGCTTTTCCATATTATGGAAACCCCAGGTGAAGTTTTTGGCTAATCTGATATATCCTGAATCTCCTGAAAATTAGTTGCAAGCATTTTAATGCTTCACTCCGAAATACTTAAGCATTTATCTCAACAATAAGAGACATTTCCCACATAATCACAACACTAAAGCTAGGGCTCTTGGAATCTGAATTCCCTGGTGCCAATAAGTGTAACTGTTACTGAGGCCAAGTTCCTCTGCTTACCACACAACAGGCCAATAAATTGGGAGACAAAGAATAATGACTTTATTTGGAAAGCCAGCAGACAGAGAAGATTATGAACTAGGGTCCCCCAAAGCCATCTTATTGGTCTGGATGCCAGTTTCTTTTATAGGACAGAAAGGAAGAGGAGGTGAGGAAGTAAAGTAAAAAGGCCGTTAGTTTTGTCTGGCTTGGCCAGCATTGGAGAGGGGTTGTGTTAATTTCTTCTTTACCACAGGCTTTCACATGAGGGCAGGGTTCCCCAAGGCAGGCCATGATGTATGATTATAATAACAAAAGTAATGAAAAGCGAAAGTTAAAGTCAAAGAAACAGATCTAACGTGGAGTCCTGTTTTGCTCTTGCCTGCTACATAACCTGCCCCAAAACTCTTCCATCCTGCCTGGATGCAGAGCCAATGCTTTTGCTGATGGTGTCCCTGAGTCAGATCATGAGGGTTTTGCCCTGGAGGATGGTATGTCTTGGTGTCCTAGGGGT
The DNA here is from genome assembly GCF_000754665.1 of Bison bison bison. NCBI lineage: Eukaryota > Metazoa > Chordata > Mammalia > Artiodactyla > Bovidae > Bison > Bison bison. Next base: position 4,036,710 of record NW_011494718.1, read on the forward strand.
GCCACAAAGAACTTGGAGAGCTCTGGCTGGAAGTGGCCTGTCTGCAGAGCTGCCTTTTCTTTAGCCTGTATAAGGGATGGAGATGCTAAGAGTACTCATCTCCCCATCTACCTCCTAAGGATTATCTATCTCAGGCAGGAAGGGATCCTGGATCCTGGAGTCACACAGGTCCTACATTCAGAAGGGCCCAGCGCTTGGTTTAAAGCTATACTGTTGCCATCTTGAAAATCTTATTACTTCTGAACAAGGGACCCCCAACCTCTTCAAAACCTAGACTTCACACCTATTAAGTAGCTCTTTCTGATCACAGAACACAGGAATTTAAATAGTTAATTTGAATATTACTCAGCCACAAAAAAGGAGCGCATTTGAGACAATTCTAATGAGGTGGATGAAACTAAAGCCTATTATACAGAGTAAAGTAAGTCAGAAAGAGAAAAATAAATATCGTATACTAACACATATGTACGGAATCTAGAAAGATGGTGCCGAAGAATTTATTTGCAGGGCAGCTATGGTGAAACAGACATAGAGAACAGACTTACAAACACAGGGAGAAGGGAAGAGAGGGTGGGAGGTATGGAGAGAGTAACATAGAAACTTACACTACCATATGTAAAATAGATAGCCAATGGGAATTTGCTGTACGTCTCAGGAAACTCAAACAGGGGCTCTGTATCAACCTAGAGGGGTGGCACGGGGAGGGACACGGGAGGGAGGTTCAAGAGTGAGGGGACATACGTATACCTATGGCTGATTCATGTTGAGATTTGACAGAAAACAACAAAATTCTGTAAAGCAATTATCCTTCAATTAAAAACTAAATAATTTTTAAGAAGAAACAGCATACCAGCAGCTGCCTCTTAAGAACCTCAGAAACGTTTAAAAATTAATGGAAGCAGGAGGTTGAGGTCTGTACAGACCACTTTGAACCTGGATTCCCTGGGGATTCTGTCGCAGTTCATGCCAAGGTGGCATGCTTCCACTTCCACAGCCCGCCAGCGGGCATCCTGCAGGGGCTCCAGGCGAGGATGGTGTTCTGAAGGCTCGCGGCACACGCCCACCTGAAGGCAACGCTGGTTCAGGGCTCAGCGGTGACCCTGCCCAGACCAGCTTCTGTGTCCTTGGCCTCACTAACAGGGACAGATGACTTCTGTCTCATTATGCACTGAAGATTGATGAAGCTTTGAAAACCAGCAGCGGCTTTACATCAGCTACCGCTTTACAGGAACTACAGAGACTGGAGGAATCGCTAACTACACCTGAGTCATATCACCAGCTTAACCAGTGTGGAAAACTCTCAGGATGTACAGTTGTTCCCTTAGTCAAATAAATTGCAAAACTTAAGAAAAAAGAGAGATAAAAAGGGAATTTATAGATTTCTTAAGACTTAATGGGCACACATTAATCACAATGTGTGGATCTGATTCAGATCTTGATTTACAAGAAAAACTAGAAAATTTACAATTATGAAACAATGTAAAATTTGAATTTTGACTATTTGCTTTTCAGGATTTATTAATTGTTTTAGCTGTGCTCATTGTATCATAGTTATTTATTAAAACATCCTTGTCTATTAAGGATACGTAAAGAAATACTTAAGGATATTTGGGGGGTAGAATTGCCATTGTTTAATGGGTATTGGGGCTGGGTGACTGGTATGTGAGGGCTCATTTTACTATTTTAAAAAAAATTTTGTATATATATTCAAAATATTTTGTAATAAAACGTAAAAAAAAACTGTTGGTTAAAGTCATATTGAAGTATAACCTAAAGTTATACTATAATTATAATGTATGTAACTTAGAACTTAAATATATTATAATATGATAATATTATCAATAGTTATATAAATAAATAAATGTGGAAGAAGAGAAGAACTCCAAATCACTAATGTGGACAACCCGTCCTCAAGAAGGCAGGGCACAACTCCCCACTCCTTAAGTGTGGCCTCAGCATAATAGCTTTCTTCCTTTTTTTTTTGGCCACGCTACAATTTTAGTTCCCTGACCAGGGATCGAACGCATGCCCCCTACATTGGAAACACAGAGTCTTTACCATCGGACCCCCAGGGAAGTCAATGGAAAGGGCAAGAAAAAGAGCAACTGTGCAGTGGAGAAGCCTGCCCCATACCACCTCAAGCCAGATGATCAAGGATAATGCCAACAGTGGGGAAGCTGTTGATGGTATGTGCTCCTGACAGGACGTGACGAGCACGAGCCCTGGCCTCTGTCATCTTCCTCCTAAAAATGGAGTAACTCAGTCTAATCTCGAGAGTAGCATCAGGCAAACCCAAACTGAAGGCCATTTTACAAAATACCTGACCAGTTCTCATAATTGTCAAGGCGCTCAAAACAAGTCAAGTCTGAGAAACCCACAGCCAAGAGGAGCCCAAAGAGACATGACAAATACATGCAATGCAGGGGAGAAGTCCTGGATAGGAACCTGGAACAGAAAAAAGATATTAAATAAAAACCAAGAAACCTCAATAATGTATGGCTTTAATAATAATGTATCAATATTTGGTTCTTTAACTGTAAGAAATGTGCCATATGAACGTCAGATGTTAATAATAGGAGAAACTGGGTATACAGGAACTCTCTCTTCACAATAATTCTGTAAATCTGAAAGTAACTCTAAAAAGGAAAGCGTATTTAGACAAAGCAAGCTGCTGATGGTTGGGTTTAGTGTGGTAGTGTGCTGTGCTGGGATTCTCAGGATTTTTCATCTCTGAGCAGCGTGCTTTTGCCCCCAGCGGTCCTGCACTCCTTGGTAAAGACTGCTTAAGTCTGTTTCTGAGAGAAGAAAGGGAACATGACTGAAAGCTGGTATTTCACAGGCATTTATTTCTCTCCTACGTTTGAAGCTCTTCTGTTTCAGAAGAAGGAGTAGGCTGCTGCCAGCTTCAGACCCACTGCTAGTTCCCACGGCAGGGACTGCAGACACCCTGCCCTCCTGCACCCCAGGAAGGTGCAGGAGGGCAGGGAGAAAACCTAGATTAGCTCAATGAGGCTGTTTCCTAAGAATCCGGTCGGGTTGAACAGAGTCGCTCCATCCCTGTCTCAGCCGGGGTGCCTCTCCTTTCTACCTTTGTCCTTGTAGTTCTCTGGGATGACTCTTGAGAGACCCTGGCAGTAACTGTAACAGAGGGTGAAAAGATGGTGAAGTCAGGGGATGGAGATAAATGATGCAGGGAAAACACTTTTCTTTAGTCATTGTAATACAAGAGGAAAAATACAGGGGCAGTAACTGTAATAATTGTAATACAAGCGGGAAGAGATGGTGAAATGAGGGGATGAAGATAAATTATGCAGAGAAAATATTTTTCTTCATTTTTGTTCACAATAAGGAGGGAGAAATACTACAAGGTTCGGGAATTCACTGGCTCTTCACTCACAAGTGGTCCATTCACTCGAATGTCTCGTTGACTGTCAGCTTCTTGCTTACGCATTTCCCCACCTGGCAAAGTTCGTCTCGACGGACACTCTGTGCCTCAGTGTGTGATGATCGTGCACTTGGATGATCTTTTCCCACTTCCGGTGGCTGCTGAGATGGTGCTGCTGAATACCCGAGTCTTCTGTCACTCCACAAGAACACCCACGACAGCCTGGAAAACAAGTTTACTGAGGATCAGAGCCAGATAGAGGCGGTCCCCTGGGTGGGCTGTTCTGCAGGAAGAAGATTTAGTGAGGGTCTACAAAGGCGCTGATCTTCTTCTTCTTTTTTAAGAAAGGAAATGTTAGAGTCCTTGGACCAATTTTCAGTGTCTTTGGGAGCCGTAGGTGTTTATTTTTCCTAAACATATTCTTTGGAGGAGACTGGAGAGGAAGATGAGTGGTCCAAGCGCACACAGATGGTAAACCCATGGCTTCCATCAACAGCAGCAGAGAAATCAGCTTGACGCAAGCGGGTAGCCTCTGAGACGGGAAATGAAGACTCGGGAGATGGGGGGACACTTCCGGAGTCAGAATGCGAGGCAGCTCCCAGGAGGCTCACAAAATGCCACGGAATCATGTCCTTTCCCAAGAGGGACATCTTTTAAATGACAGCAAAGTAGCTATTGAGCTGGGTACTCAATCAAGTCATTGGAGAGTCGTTCTGATTCTCTTCAGTTTTCCTCACTGGATAATAAGGCCATTAAATGTTACTGTTCAGAAAGAACTGCAAGAAAATATAAGTGAACATTAATCTCTTGAGGTAGAGAAATGGTTTCTAAACATGATGTTAAAGACACAACATAAGGGGAAAAATCAGTGAATTGGACACAGTAAAAACTAAACATGTCTATATATTTTTAAAACCACTGTAAATGACATTTAAAGTCAAATGACAACCCTGAATGATATTTCCACCACACTTAGCGGATCTAAGGTTTAAAATCTTAATATACAAGAAACTCTTCCAATTAAAATAAAAGAGAATACTTTAACAGAAAAAAATCTGTTAACAATCAAAATGGGTATTTATAAGAAAAAATCAACTAGCTAAAACTTTTGTGAAAAAAATTTCTATAAAACTTGTAAACAAGGAAATTGAGTGTTAGTCACTGAGTCTTGTCCGACTCTTTGTGACCCCATGGACTATAGCTCACCAGGCTCCTCTGTCCATGGGATTCTCCAGGCAAGAATACAGGAGTGGGTTGCCATGCCCTCCTCCAGGGGATCTTCCCGACTCAGGGGTCGAACGCTGGTCTCCTGCACTGCAGGGGATTCTTTACCATCGGAGCCACCAGGAAATGCACATGAAAACAATCATGAAGATTGTTAGTAAATTGCTAAGAGAAAATACCCGGGATTGGTAAGCATCCTTTAAAGAGTCATACCTTCATATATGTAGAATATAAGTTGTTATCAAAAGTCTTAAAAGTAAGTTTTTCCTTTGACTTCTTGCCTGGAAAATCCCATGGGCGGGGGAGCCTGGTGGGCTGCAGTCCATGGGGTAGCGGGGAGTCGGACACAACTGAGAGACTTCACTCAGCAGCAGCAGCAGCAGGAATTGTTGAGAAGAAATAATTAAGCATGTGTACAAAACTGTGTATTCAAGGATGTTCAATTCATTTTTTCTTAGCAGTTTACGAAGGAAATGGTTCTTCATGGTCGTTTTATTGGGACCCCGATGTGGGGGCCCCTGCTGCTCTCTAACTGCTAAACAGTAGAAGGTTGAGATGCCACTGGGGATGGGGCTTCTGCTGGAGCAGGGCCAGGTGTTTGAGTTGAGTTTCAAACATTCAAAATACTCATCATGCTCCTTATTTACAAAACAGAAACAGACTCATGGACTTAGAGAACAAACCTGGTTACCAGGGGTATAGGACAGGGGGAAGGAAGAGTTAAGGAGTTTGGGATGAACGTGTATACACTGGTATATTTAAAATGGATACCCAATGAGGACCTACATATAGCACAGGGAAATCTGCTCATTGTCATGTCATGTCATGCCTGGATGACTGCGCTACTCACCTGAAACTTTCACAATATTGGTATTGGCTATACTCCAATACAAAATAAAAAAATTTTTAAATGCTTATGTTCCTGTTGCTGTGATGAATAGCAAGAATGATCAGGCAGGCTGCATTCATTCACCCTCACCTCCAGGCTTGCAGTGTTTAAGTGCCTGGCATCCTGTGCTGGCCATTGTGCCCAGCAATGCCCAGGGGTGGCTTTGCTTCCTCCACCTCCTATGGGAGGACTAGGGTTGGGCGGTGAGAGAGGCCTGAGGTCTTAGTGGTTAAGGGAAGCCCCAGTGCTGAGATTGCTAATGAAACAGGTTTTCCCCTTTCTCTTTGGCCGAAAGCAGAGAGATTCAGGCGTGTCTGTCTCTGAGTCACTCGTGGGCCGGTTTCAGTCTTTCCTGAGGCTTTCTCAGTGTTTTTTCTCTTGTTTCTGGAGCCTGGCATGTTGCGGGTGTTTCCCTAACATTTTCTGGCAAACAGGGAAGTGGATGCTATAGAGGCTGAATGGGAGGACAGACAGGCTGATGGCTGACTGGGGAGCTTGGGGAGCTCAGGCTGGCCCGCCGGAATTCCTTGAACTCTCCCCTCCTTTAAACTTCCTGGAGGGAGGGGTGTGCCAGCCCTCACCCCACCCCCACCCACGCCCCGGAGCAGTTTTTCCTGGTCTCAACCCGGAAGGGCAAGCAACAGCAGGCTGCCCAAACTGGAGAAAGCCAAACACTGGCTATTCGGGGCCAATAAAGCAAGCTATTCGATAGTTATGGGTTAAAAGGGTGTTTTTCCAGGTGAGGTCTCTTGGGAGAAGGACAACTAGCAAAATTTCCAAACCAAGTCCCAAATCCTGGGTGTTCACGTTCACAAGGCTGGAGCTCATAGAGATCAAGGTGGACGAGTGGTCAGCACTTAAAGAGGTGTCACTGGATATCAGGGGATTCTGGTGTCCAGGACTAGAAAAACCAGTTTGTTGAGATCTTGGGTCTGGGCAGAAGTTTATTTGCAGGTGAGAACACGCAGAATTAATACCAGTAGAAAACTAGGCTTCAGGCCAATGATTCACTGCCAGGGAAACAGAGCAGAAGAGAGAAACCACAGATCCCCGCAGGGCGGCTCCGGAAGGACTGGGGTCCAACCAGAGGGATGCTGGCTGGGGCCCCACTTCCCCACTGAGGGCTGTGGGCAGGGCAGGGCCCCCAGAGGCCGGTGGTCCAGGAGAGTTTTCCATCCTTGAATCTAGTATGTTAATTACCTCCTTCATCTTTGAACATTCCCATCCCATCGGTTCTTTCTTCCTCTGAATATCAACCTGCCCCAGGCCCTCTTATTGTAAAAGAAAGAGGAATCCTACATTGCTCTCACTTGACTACCAGCACTCATGTTCCCTTTTATTACCAAAATTTTTCAAAAAGGCATCTACACTCAGTGTCCCTCCTCCACCTTCCTTAATTCCTTAGAATATGACTTTCTTGGAGGCTTCTTAACTGGTATCGCTACTAAAGGTCACTATGACCTCTAAGTCCCCATTTGGGACTGGCCTCTGCTCAGCTCTCCTTATTGACTTTTTAGAGAAGACTTTTCCTATATATATATATACATATGTATGTATATAAATACACATGTACACACACATATATATAATTTTAAAAAATACTGACATTTTGGTTCTTCAATTTTATTATTGGAGTATAATTGCTTTACAATGTTGTGTTAGTTTCTGCCATGCAACAAACTGAACCAGCTTTATGTGTGCATACATCCCCTCGCTCCTGAGCGTCCCACCCGGCTGCCGCCCTCTAGGTTGTCACAGACGCTGAGCTGCTCCCTGAGCTACACAGCTGTTTCCTAGAAGCTATCTATTTCGCCCTCTCCTTTCCCTACTGTGTCCACAACTCCTTTTTCTATGTCTGTGTTCTTATTCCTGCCCTGCAAATAGGTTCATCTGTACCACTTTTCTAGATTCCACATGTGTGGTGCTTTGTCACTCAGTCGTGTCCGACTCTTGCGACCCCGTAGACTGTAGCCCGCCAGGCTCCTCGGCCCATGGGATCTTCCAGGCAAGAATACTGCAGTGGGTTGCCATTTCCTCCTCCAGTCCAACTCTTTAGGACCCCATAGACTGTAGCCCTCCAGGCTGCTCTGTCCATGGAATTTTCTAGGCAAGAATACTGGAGTGGGTTGCCATTCCCTTCTCCAAGATTCCACATATATGCATTAATATGTGGGTTGTTGCACAGCCATGTCCAACTCTTTGCAACCCCATGAACTGTAGCCCACCAGCTCCTTTGTCCATGGGTTTTCCAGGCAAGAATACTGGAGGGGGTTGCCATTTTCTCCTCCAGATATGTGTTAATATACAGTATTTGTTTTTGTCTTTCTGAAGTTGCTACCAAAGGTCATGGTGACCTTTAAGTCCCCAATTTGGTCACCTTTGCTCAATTCTCCTTTCTGACTTTTTGGTAGCATTTGACAATGATAAGCATGGCTGTCACTTGAAATTGTTTTGTTTTTGACTGCAGGGGCATCTCAGCATCTTGAATTCCTGCCCCTGGGACTGTTTCCTTCTGTTTCTTTCTTGGAGTAGTTTGTCTGCTCTGCATACAGAAGGCAGACAGAACCTGCTGGGGTGAGTCTGCACTTAGCTGAGCTTCATCCCGTGCCTGGCGTTGTAAGCACCAGGAAAATGCAGGCCTGAGAGAAAAGAGCCTGCCCTCCCCGCCGCGAGCTGTGCTCCCACAGCTCCTCATGCATCTCCACTGTGGGCAGTGCTCGGCCCTGGATCTGTTACTGCAGAGCAGCCTGTTCCCTCTACAGGCACGAGCATTCCACGAGCTTTCTGACTCACTCTGAGCCCCAGTGAGCGGCACTGGTGGGGTACTGGAGGTTCTCCTGTTGTTTGCATGCTCATAGAAGGACCTCGGCAACCCAAGTGTGTGTTTCTAGGAGGCTGTGGCTTTCCAAGCTGCAGCTTTGTGTTTCTAACTGTCTACTGGGCACAGTCACATAAATGTCTCAATGTCCCTAAGACCAAACTAATGGTTCAAAATGGTCATTCTCCCAGAAAGACTCAAGTTTGCAGCTGCTCTCCATTACATCTGACATGCAGCCGCCGGATCCAGGGGTGTCTTGCTTCCCTACGGCTCATCCGAACCACTTTTCTGTTCTCAGAACCTCTTCCCGGCTGAGGCCCTTCCACCTGGACTGACACGCAGGCCTCCTGACTGCTCTCCTCACTTTCTGACTCTCCATTCTCTGATCCAAGCACGTTGGGGCCAATCAACCTTGAACCGTTTTGGTTCTGTCACTTCTGTATCCTCAGTTAGTCATCAAATATAGTCTAGGTAGTAAGAAAATCTGCCTGCAAAGCAGGAGATGCAGGACAGATGGGTTTGATCCCAGGGTCAGGAAGATTCTCTGAAGGAGGAAATGACAACCCACTCCAGTATCCCTGCCTGGAGAATCCCATGGACTGAGGAGCCTGGCGGGATACAGTGCATAGGGTCCCAAGCAGCCGGACATGACTGAAGTGACTGAGCCCGCAGGTAGGCCTCAGGCCTCATGTCCCATCTGCCTGTCCCATTCCTCTCCTTTCTCCACAGACAGCAGGCCTCTCACCTGGGTAACTTAGTCTTGGAAAACCCTCTCCCTAGCTTTCACCAGCTAAGTGCCATCTGCCCGAGGCCGCCTTCCCTGTAACCACGGTTCGAAATGGTCTTCTCTTCTCTGGTCTCCTAAGAAGAAGCCTTGTTTGTTCCTCCCCACACGAAGGAGTGGAGATACCGCAGTCTGTGTCATGTCTTCTCCTGAGGGCAGCGCTGTGTCCACAGCGCCCGGCACATTAGAGGAGATGGACGTTCATTTGCATGATTGAGTGAATCACTTTATGGAAACTTTTCTCCCAGAGATCTGAGATTTTTCCACAGTTACCGTTACCAGCTCTTTCCACCCGAGATAGGTCTGTGATGGTTGGTCCTTATGGAAAAAAAGATTCCATTAGGATTAGGCTCTGTGTGCCAAGTGTATACAATCTAAAGAATGAGCCACAGGGATGCAAATGTTTCTCAGACATGGGGGTTATTGAGGCCAGTGAGAGGAAGGGGAGGGGATTTTATGGGGACAGTGGAGCAGTTAAGACCTGTTTGGAAAGTTTTCTTGAGGACTGAGGTTTTACACTCACAGCACACCTGATTCCCTGTTGGGTCCTCGGTCTGATGCTGGATCAGCCTGGGAACGTACTTAGGAGTTCCTCCTGGCTTTCTTCTGAGTATCCTTGTTTCCTTTCCCCTTTTTTCTGTCCCTCAGCCCATCCTATAACTCATTTCTACAGAATCTTAGTTCCTGAACTCGATATTTCCCAGGAACTATTGTACAAGGCGGAGGATAAGAGAAGCAGCAGATCTTTTGCCAACAAGAGATGTTCTCAACCCTCTACAATCTGACATCATTCAGTCCTTCTGCCTCCTGGCTTCGAGGGAGCACAGGAGGTATCCAGTGGGAAGCCCTGGCTGGATCAGAAGAGCCGTGGGGCAGGAGAGAAGACTGCCACCAGCCTGCATTTAGTGGAGTTTTATAGGTACTGATTAAACTCTTGTTAAAAAGCAATTACTAAGTGATTACACAACCTGTGGCTGAGACCTTCCCAAGAGTGTGGTGTGAAGCCCACCTCATCAAGTCATCTAGGATCTTGCTAGAAATCTAGAATCTGAGGCCTCTTTCCCAGGCCTGAGTCAGAATCTGTATTTTAGCTCGATTCTATAATGATTTCCATTCACATCAAAGCTTAAGAAGCACTTTCATGGACATCTTATGCTGGGCTCTTAAAAATGTGTTCTGAGAGCTGATATAGAAACGCAGCGACCAGTCACACTGCAGAGGCAGAGAGGAGGAGTCACAACTGAACCGCCCCATTTCCCCCAGTCCTCACAGGGTCGCCTCTCTTTCTGGCTCAAATCAAGGGGCAGTTGCGATTTGAGAGGCCACTGGAACGGGGGCAATGGGGAGGAGGAGGGAGCGGAGGGGCCCTAAAGAGATGTCCGTGCTCCCGACTGCTGTTCTCACATTCTGTGGAATTGTTTTCAGCAGGTGAGGGTCCTCATCTGCTTTGAAGAAAGAATTCATTACAGTGACCAAGATTGCAGAGCAGACAAGGAGTTTATGAGAAGTACAGTACGTGTGATATAGTGCCCCAGCAAACTTGCCGAGTGAGACACACTCTGCAGGGGAAGCTTAGGTTATTAATACGGATTAGTCTTCCAGGATTTAGATGAGGAGAGTCCCTTGGACTGCAAGGAGATCCAACCAGTCCATTCTAAAGGAGACCAGCCCTGGGTGTTCTTTGGAAGGAATGATGCTAAAGCTGAAACTCCAGTACTTTGGCCACCTCATGCGAAGAGTTGACTCATTGGAAAAGACCCTGATGCTGGGAGGGATTGGGGGCAGG